>NC_056728.1:113809921-113869921 GCF_019279795.1 Protopterus annectens | reverse complement strand
TGCACTTCACTCACATTGGCTAAGAGTTTGTAAAGTTGTCTTATGTAATTAATATGTGACAGTGGTTAAAATAGTACAGCACAAACAGACTGACAGTCTGTTGAACACAAATTATTGATACTCCACATCTAAAACAAGTGGATACTTCTAGAGAGAACCATGAACACCATCACACAGATGGGGTCATTCGTAACACATTCACCTGCATAAATAAGTACATTAGTTATCCCTCCATTACCTAAGACATACAATGTATGATCAGTTTCTAAAGTACTGTCCTTATACTGAGTGAAATGCTCATATACAATTGATGAGCAATCATTAAAGCAGTTACAAGGCAACACTGCTGTGTTAGTGGTGGGGGAACAGCACAACATGTTCTGATGGGATATATGAGAGTCTGTGTATCACTTAACTTGACTAACATCTCCCTTCCGTGATGTGCCAGTAATCTGTTACAGTAAGACTGCATGAATATTCCATGCATGAGGTCTACTGAATAGAAATGGAAACAAGATAGTGGAATGGGTATCTGTAGTCCCATGTGGAGTCATTTCTGTCCAACTAACCCACTGTAGCTAGATACATAATGTACTTACATACACTGATATATCATAATAATCCAGTAGACTACTGTATAGGTTACGGACTTACCCTGCAAATGCAGCAGTTAACATAACTGTAGTTGAAGGCTGACTCTGTCTGATGCAAGCAGTACACAGCCAATACATGAATAGGTATAGGATGTGTGGGTTGCCTGGCATCAATTTTAATATCTGTATGTGAGCAGGAGTAAGGTGTTAATCCCTAAGTCCCTAGGTTATTAGCGAATGTGCTATGCTTTGTCTCTTAGCCAAAGCCATGGCATACTGAGCATGCTTACATCTGCCTACAGGGACATCAGCTGGGGGTTCCTCTTCTGAGTCCTCCTGTGACTGTGGCTGTGGTGACCTAAGCACTGGTGGTGGGCCGTGTATCCATTCCCTTTGCTAATCCTGCTGCAGGTATTTCTGCATGATCAGACTGTGTAGCATGGCACATACTGTGAATACCTTTGCACATGTGGCTGGGGTATACTGCAGGGCTCCACCAGATATATCAAGGCACTGGAACCATGACTTCAGAAGCCCAAACACACACTCTATGATGTTTCTAGTTTGTGCCTGTGCCTCATTATGGCATTCTTCTGTGGGTGTGCATGCATTTCTGATGAGTGTCATCATCCATGGTTCCAGGGCATAGCCAACATCCCCCCAGTAAATGGCCCCGTGGACAGTCCCCCCAGCAAACATCTGGTAGAGCTGTGATGTGTGCCAGGTATGGGAGTCATGATAATTCCCAGGGTTGCCAGCACACACATTCAGGATAATCCCTGGGCATGGCACATGACCTGGGAGCTGATGGAGTGGTACCCCTTGTGGTTAATGTAGATTGTACCCTGCTCATCAGGTAGTGCCTTGATGTGTAGGGTCTACTTCACAATGTCGAAAGCCGACAATATTGAAGCTGATATTGTCGGCACCACAACATCGAAAGCGCAGAACATCATGCAGGTAAATGGAAATCTTCGTAGGGGGAGATTTCCATTTATCTCAATGTAGTGTGGTCTTGGAGTTTGAATATTTAAGTAGGGGGGTGTGGGGGGTTGCTAACTAACGCTAGTTTGTTTTTATTTTTGTTTGCTTTTTGTTTTTTAAGCATTATTCAATGTTTACTACATTGATTACTAGAGGTTGACCTTTAGTGATTCGATGTAGTAATAGTTCGATAACGTGATATAGACACGATGTGTACATGAGTACAATCTATGGCACCTAGTACTTCAGGGTAGTGTGCTACACAGCAGAAATGTTGCATATTGTTGGCCCTCACCTCAAGGGTAAGGGAAAAGATATATGCCCACTGGCATGTGGAAGCATACCTTCCAGGAATTGGTGGAGTATCCTGGATGCATATGCCTGTGACACCCCCATCATGTCCCTAGTTGGTCTTTGAAAAGTACCAGTAGCTAGTATCCTAAGGGCTATAAATACCTTTGTCTCCACTGGGATGGGTTCTCCTCTGTTAGCTCTGGCTCTGAGTTGAGGGCGGTAGAGTTCAGTTAGTTCTTGTAGTATATCCCTGTCCACCCTGTAGCACTCTACAATCTCCACCTCATGTAGCTCCTGGAAGGTTACCCTGGACCTGAACACTCTTCTCCTTCTCTGTCTAGGCCTATGGTCAGCAGCACCAGCAACACTGACTTCAGCATCTAGCACATACAGATGTAGCAGACCTGCAGCAGCCCTAACATTATCCCAATTAAATTTCCCCCCAAGTCTCTACTTCAGTGGGCCAGAGTACTGAGGGAATATCGGAATGTAGGGTGTATGCATATTTTATACAGTTCTGTTTAGGTCCACCATGTGGGATTGGCTAATTGTGATGCAGTTTACCTGACCAGGATATAATTAACATAATTTAAAGGCCCTATTTTAGTGTGCGCCATGCCACCATACACCACAGTGCACAGCAAAGCTTGTACAAAAGTCAAAAATATTTATTGAAGATATCCAGTTTTAATTGATTGCTGCCTACATCATCACTGTCATGTGGGCAATCTGTCTGCTCAAACACGCTCAGCTATCCAAATTGCAGCTTGCTACAGATCCCCCACCATGCCCCAAGATTCTCTCTACACCTTTCTAAACATACTGGAAAATATTAAGATACAACCAAACATCCTAATACTGGGTGATTTCTACTACTCTGCCATTAACTGGGAAAACTACTCATGTACCAAAACGTTTTCCCAACAGTTCTTGGAATTTATAAATTCCAACGCCCTGGATCAACTAATCCTCAGTCCCACTAGGGGTTCCAATATCCTAGACCTGGTCATTACCAACATGGGAAATCGATGCTCCACACCTATGGTCATCCCCTTGTTGGTCAGGTCTGACCATAAGCTAATCACCCTTGACATCCACATCCCACCCACACCCTCCAGTAAGGAAACCTCCGTAAAAAACTTCTCCAAAGCCAACTTCATGCTACTCAAGTCAGAAGTGACAAACTTCATGACACCCATGCTGATGGGAACTGAAAGTTCGACTGCTGAATACTACACTAAGGCACTTTACGAGAACATCCACTCGTGCATGAATCGCGCCATCCCCATTAGAACCAAGACACTCTCCTCCAAAAAAGGAAGCCAATCTGGTGGTCCCTTGCCATAAAAAAACTTTACCACAAAAGGAAGAAACTGTTGCAGAAAAGACGAATATCCCAGGATGCAAAAAACTCCCTTACCAGCCTCAGTAATAAGCTGAGATCCCTCATAAAATCCTCCAAAGCTAGTTATGAAAATAAAATTGCCAAAGATTCCAAAGACAACCAGTAGGCATTCTATAGCTATGTCAAGAATCTAAATGGCAATGCTCAGACCTGCTCTGAGCTACAACAGAGTGGTATTAAATATACTGATCACAAGAATATTGCCAATATCCTGGCAGATCGATTCAGTGCAAACTTCACCCCCCTCTCACCCCCTAAAGGGCCCATCTCAATACTGAAAGATTGTCAAATTCCGGTAATAACAGCCACACAGGTAAAAAATGCACTCTTCAAAGTTAAGAATACATCATCCATGGGACGACATTCCAGGCTGTGTAGTACATGAACTACAAAATAAACTGGCACCTCACCTAAGTGTCATGTTTAATCATAGCCTCACCTCAGGCTTCATGCCCACTGAGTTGTGCACAGCTACAGTTATCCCACTCCACAAGGGGGGATCCACCTTGGATCCCGGGAACTACCGCCCCATCAGTCTGACAAGCCTGATCTGCAAGGCCATGGAACGTATTATCATGGAACTTATAAACAAAGACATTGGCAACCTTCAAACACTGGACCCCACGCAGTTTGGGTTTGTGAAGGGCAGGTCTTGTCTCCTGAATCTGATTGACTTCTTTGAATCAATCTCCAGAGCCGTGGACAAGAGTAAGGTGGTCCACACAGCCAATCTGGACCTCACCAAGGCCTTCAACACCATCCCCCACTCTGGAATCATAGATAAATGTACTAAGCTGGGCATTAATCCCTACATCACTTGATGGGTTGCTAACTGGCGTACTGACAGAACCCACACTGTAAAAGTAGCCAACTCCAAATCCAGCTCCAGACAAGTGACAAGTGTAGTACCTCAGGGTTCAGTCCTGGGACTGCTCTTGTTTGGCATCTACTCCTCTGAAGTACAGGCCAGTACTAAGGGACTCTGGCTAACAAAGTTCACAGATGACTGCAAACTGGGAGCCATTATTGAATCCCCAAATGATGTGGATATTCTATAAAAGGGCCTTACAGAAACAGATGCTTGGTGCCAGAGCCATGGGCTCAAGCTCAATGCCAAGAAATGTATAGTTATCCCCATTGGGAAATAAATGTGTACCTGTGAATTACCACATAGGTGGTAGTACACTAAACACCAAAAGTATGATAAGAGACTTAGGGACACAGGTGGACAGTGGTCTCACCTTCGATAACCACATTGTCACAACAGTCAGGAAATCCTTCTATGTGACACACCTCATCACTAAGGGCTTTTCATCCAGAAAAAAGGAGGTCATTGCCCCACTGTACTCATCCCTCATTATACCCATTATAGAATACAATGCCCCGTTTGGTATGTACCTCTCAAGACATCTGCAACAATTGGAAAGGCAGCAGAAATACCTCACTAAAAGAATCACAGGCCTAAAGCAGATGCCCTGTGCTGACCATTTAAAAAAACGATCTCTGCTTAACATACAAGGCCATGTCAAACCCTGAGCTGTTGGACATGCTCCACTTAAAGAAATCCCAATCCCTCAGAGACACACACTCCAGGGATCAAAACCTTGTCATCACAATGAACAAAACATGCTGGAGGGATAGGTTCCTGACCCAGAGACTCCCCAGACTCTGGAAAAGACTTCCCATACATGTCAAGCAGAGTGCCTCTTTGGCCCTCTTCAAAAGTAACTTTGATGATTGGATGGGAGATAAGAAATTCACCCCGGGGATCATGTCAGTCACCCTGCTCTCCTCCTAGACAGGGGTCCAGGGAAGTAAATACTGTGGGAAGAAATAGCCAGGGAATTGTTATGGCTAGGCTTGTATAGGCTCTAGGGCTGATAGTCTAGTACCAACCTATGAACCTATGAGCTATGTGGTGCACCATGCAAACATGAGTGGCTGGCAACAAAAAATCCTAAAAATAATAAGACACACCCTCCTGATATCATCCATATCCTCTGGTAATATCAACATCACGTGGAGCCTACATGAAGGGTATATGCGGACATAGTTTCTCCTTTTAGCAGTTCAGGAAATCCACCTCATTTGCATACATATCCTTGCTGACAGCCTAGATACTACATGGTTCATAGCTGTGTTATCTTGGGGACAGCACCTATGCACTGTTGGATGGGCCCGATGCAAGATCCTACAGTATATTTGTCAAAACCATATTAGAAATGTCATATTGTTATGTTTGCACACTGCGGCACATTGCTCAAACATGCCGAAATAATTAAAAAAAATTATTATTCATTTTACATATTCCCTTCCTTTTTCAGACATCCACAATGTACCTTTGGCACATCTATGTCTGTGATCTACTATTTTCTGGGGAGTTATGTCCATATTTGTGGACTTTTACATCCCCTTCTGTCCATGTAGACTCCTGTCTGAGGAAAAATTCCACATACACTATGGACACTGACAATGAGTCTACACAGATGCCTTTCTGCTTGTTGGATCACTCCTGCATAAGATTCAACTGCTTATGAGGTAATCTGCATTCCACAGAACTTTCCCTGTTTGCGTGTGCTTGAGCACTGCTAAGCAATGCTTACTGAATCGAAAATTGTGCGTACTTGTGTACGCATTGTGCCATGATGCATACACCAAAAAAAATTTGTGTAAGCTTTACTGAATTCTCATCACATTCTAAACAGGCTAAACTGTCATGAAAATCATGCATGTGCTATATGGAATCTAGCTCTGCTGTTTGTTAAAAAAACTTAACATTAGTCTACCGTTTAAAATATTCAAAAGTTAATCTATCTGAGCCATCTAAAATATGTAGCATTCAACCTCTCATTAATATGAGTGTAGCTACTAAAGCTGTCCATGTTTGCACTAAAAAGTTATAAACAAAAATTAATAAAATGTCATGACATCTGCAGAATATGCACATACTGCTCTAATGCGGTTCTATGGAAGTCAAAAGTCCTAATAATAAAAAAATGTGAGAAAGTGTCTTATGAATGTGCCTTGAGTCTAATAACAGTACAAAATGAAGATATAATTAGAATAAACATTTAAATATTTAAAAAAAATAGTGGTTATTATAAACAGATAGATACTTGTATACAAATGTATCCGCTAAAACAAAATTAATAATTAATAAACCACTATCATAATATTAAATTTTAAAATTACATAAACAAAGTTAATAGTTAATAAAATTGTTGATAATTGCAAATAAATGCAAATAAACAAATAAATAAAGTTTACGCCATCAGTCTTGTAAACAATGGGGAAACGTTTTTAGCTCTAGTACACTTTTCAGTGAACAATAACAGTTTATCCCCTAAGTGTTGTCTCCTATTACACTCAGTCACTATTTTCCTTCATACAGCAGAGCCTGCAGTCATTAAATATGACCTTGATATTGCAGGAGCTGTGCCACAAGGCCTTAACACACAAGTTTACTGAAAATGTTGTCATTGTTTAATGTAAGCATATTTATCATGAATAGCCTTGCTGCATATTAACTTTAATTAGTCAAATACAGGCCTGCTCTGTAATTGAAAGTCTCTGTGAAATAGTCCATGAACTCAAAGGACCTCTTATTAAGTTGGCCACTGTCCCTTTTGCTTCTCCAGTAGACTATACTGCATATGCCAGTTATTTAGTCTCAGGAAATGACAGACAACCTGTTTTACTTGCATACCTTTGTTAATTTCTTTGTTCTGTCTATAAACTGATTGCTTTCAGTTATAAATTGACCTGAGGAAGGGACCTATAGCAATCTTCTCTCTTTTCACCAAAAGACTTGAAAAATGTATTCAAAACAATTGCTAGAATATCTCCCTACAAGAAAAACTCCTATCCCCTACACAGCATGGTTTTTGTCCTTCCCATAGTACTAGCACTGCCCTTTTAACTTAAATAGATGCCGTCAATAAAGCTAGAGATAATGACAAACTACTCTCTTCCTTATTTGCGGACTTGTCTAAAGCCTTCAACAGAGTTTCTCATAACAAACTTCTACTTCAAATGTCCTCACTAGGTCTTCCTCAGGCCACCCTTCTGTTGTTCCAAAGTTACCTGTCCAATAGATACCAGTCAGTAAAATTGCACTCCATGCTCTCCCCTTACCTCCCAGTCACCACAGGCATACCACAAGGCTCTGTCCTTGGTCCCCTCCTCTTTAACATTTTCACCAATACCCTCTATACTTCTACACAACAGGTTGTCCTGTTACAATATGCAGAAGATTCCACTCTCATTTGCACATCTGACAACATGGTACACCTCCAAACAATTACTCAGGAAGCTT
This sequence comes from Protopterus annectens, assembly GCF_019279795.1. Lineage (NCBI taxonomy): Eukaryota > Metazoa > Chordata > Ceratodontiformes > Protopteridae > Protopterus > Protopterus annectens. Next base: position 113,862,330 of record NC_056728.1, on the reverse strand, counting down.
TAACAGCCTTTGGAATGGGTTCCTATTATATAATTGAAGACGCAATTCTTTGAATGCATCTTGATCGAACTTGAAAGCACAAAACAACAAAATAGCAAAACTGGGAAAGAAATCACTTGGCTGCCTCCATTATTTTGTTGTTTTCGTCACTGTAGTGCTATCTCGGAGTTGGTATATTTAAGTGGGTGAGATGTGGGGGGCACAGCCCACCGCTTTATGTAATGTTTTGAATTTTTTATTTTTATTTTTTGTCTTTTTTTGTGGAACAGCGATTTTTTTTCCCTGGGGAAAAAAATCACTGTTCCGAGTGTTTGGGATTGTAAGCTTTCACTTACATGGGGTCGATAAATCAGCATTTACTTTTTTAAGCATTCATTGATTTAATATAGACCCTTTGGAACATGGCTTCATAGGTCACAAGTCATGGTCAACTCAAAAAAAAAAAAAACAAACTACTACTTTTTTCCCCAAATGCCTCTCTAATGAAAAAAAAAAAACAAAAGATAAAGTCCTCTTTCTTGATAATACAACCATTGAAGTCACTTTTCATAGCAAACTCTTAGGAGTGATAGTGGATGATAATCTTACATTTCATTTGCATATACAAAATTGCATAAGAAAAAAATCATCAAAAAATAGGGCTGTTTCACAGAACCAAAACGTTCTCACTAATGCAACTAAAACTACACTCTCCACTACTTATTTCCTCTCTACTCCTCTTTGTGGTTCTCCCATCCTTAGTAAACTACAGGTTTCACATTAATAAAAACTTGAACAGTGCTATAACAAAGTTGCTAAATTTGCAGCACATACCCCTCTCAGAACCTACCATGGTATAATACTGAACAGCCTAAATTGGTTAGAACTGCCACATCAGCTAACATATATAGAAACTCTTACCACCTGCAAAATTATCCAGCATCCAACTGCCTGTCCAGCACTAAAAAACATTCTACACAACTATGCTCCCAGTCAATCATTGCGATCCAGTGACCAAAAACTCCTGTCTGTCTTAAAAACCTATCAAATCTGCAGGACATTTTCTGTACTCGTACAAGGTTGCTAAGACCATGAACTCCTTACTTGTATCCATCAGGTCTGTACCCTCCCTTCCATCTTTCAAAACCACTCTGAAAGACTTCCTAGCTAAATTCTGGTTCTGTTCTTGTTCAAAACCAGGATAAACTATATCTCTAAATGTGAGCAAATACCTTTTCATTCCTTATATTTCTTTACTCTCCCTCCTTCACTTATATCTTTGCTGCTGTCTAATTCTCTTCCCTGACTTTCTGTCCAAATATATCATAGACCTGTTTTTCCCTCACTTTATATTACAATTCCTATTTGTATTAGATTAATATACCTTTAATTTCTCTACAAACTGTCTAGAATTTCACTAAATATTAAATGATTGCCATATACCTAGTATCAATTCTTGACCAATGTTTTTATATTATGTCTAATTTGCTATATATTTTTTTTATTTTTGAAGATTGTAAAAATATTATTCTTAGAATGTTTTGTAATCATTTGAAACTTTTCTCCCTGGGCCGGAGCTGAAAATGGGCTTCTATCCAGTCAAACTTTGCCAGCAATCAAATGTCAATAAATAAATAAATTAATAAATAAAAAGAAATTAAAACAATCAATAAATCTGGAGACACACTGTAGCACTACAGAATGATTTTAATGCAGGCAAAAGTATTAAAAGGCATAGCTATCGAGACAAGCTCTTTCTCAATGCTTAACAAAAATAAAATGCCATCAGGATCCATTAAATACTATACATTTGTATCAGCTAGCCAATGATGCAAAGACAGCAATCAATCAATTATGCAAACAAATCAAAAGACAAATATAAAGTTAAAAAAAACTTTTAACAATTTAGATACACACAATTATTAAAAACATCTTATACATAATTATGCTTACTTTTTAAAACAGGTCATCTCATTTGCTTTCTTTGGATTTACTGTGGCTTTACTGTGGATATTATCATGTTTTATTACTATTTTTTATTAAAGAGTACTTCTGCTACACACTGGACTTTGTCATTTTTCAGGTTTTATATTATGTTGTGAATTCAGTCCTGGTAACACATCTGCCCTAAAGTAATTTATCCACTTGTATTCTAAAAACTCAGTTTTTTAAATATATTGCATAGTTGCATAATTCATTGATTGCTGTCTTTGCATCATTGGCTAGCTGATGCAAATGTATAGTATTTAATGGATCCTGATGACATTTTATTTTTGTTAAGCATTGAGAAAGAGCTTGTCTCAAAACCTTTGCCTTTCAATACTTTTCCCTGCATTAAAATCATTCTGTGGTGCTACTATGTGCCTTCAGATTTATTGGTTGTTTGGATTTTCATTTTTATCTTGGACACCTTGGCTTCTTTGAAGTTTTTATTTTGTTTGTTGGACTTTGTTTGTAAGCTCAAGGGAGCACGTCTACACCCTATTGCTAGCCATGGATTCACAATCTGGATCTTCTAATGTGAATACTCGTGTTTCAGCATCTACTAGATTGCAGAACTTTTTTATCTGTTAGCGCTAATCCCTTGATGTCTATGATACAAAATCAATATGGCACTACAGAAAACTTTAGTATCAGCTTTGATGACTGTGAAGTAAGTACTCTGAGAAAAAATATACGTGATTTAATATTCAAGGCAGAATCATTTAAAAAGCTGCAATGGCAAAGACTTAGCTTTAATACATACCTAGAACTTAGGATAGTGCCTAGCAGATTAAGAATATTGAATATGCCAACATATGGCAATAAGTATCCTGAACTTCTAGGTAAATGGCAATGGTTAAATCTAAAATTAAGCACGGATTATATGTGCTTAATGAATAACTATTGTTGCCATTAGAGAATGAACTTGTAGCTGAATTAAAGATTATGGAAGATATGATTGTAAATGCTGCCGCTTTTGTATATGTGTCTACTGAGTACTCTGAAATGCTTATGCACTTAAAAACATTTGAAGAAAAATTAATTAATGTAAAAAAAAAAAAATGAAAGATTGTTCATGACATTAATGATTGTAAACAAAATCATGTGTTTCATTGGCCGATAGAACAGAGAAGGGCTTAAATTAATACATCTGCTCACGTAAATGAGAATGTACTGACTGAGAGCGTCTCTACAGGGGAATTGGAACCCGGACATGTACTACTTTCTAATACTAATAAAGTTGATATAGCTAAATCTAGTGAAGCAGTTAGAGATTTAGATACTTTTGCTGTAAATACAACAAATGAAGTATCCTCCCAAACTAATTTAACTAATATCAGTGAAACGAATAATGGGGAAGGTTTTTTTAGGTACAGGGTGATTCCAAATACAACTTCCCATTCAAGTTGTGATAAAAGTCAGAGGGACGAGCAAGAGGAGGAACAGACTGTAGAACACAGATGGCAGTATAACACCATTAGAGAAGGAACGCAAATCGACATATTCAGGCCCTATCACATGGAGCAAACAACCCAAGAGTGGGTTAAATGGATAGTAGTGAATTCATCCAACTACAAATTGTCTAAGGATGAACTGCGTGTCCTTGAAAAAGGTATGTCGCATGTACCATCTTGTGAGGGTGATATAAGTGATATTTTTACTGAACTAAGGTTATTCTCTTGCAATACTGACTTAACACTTTTATTTAATAAAGCTATGGACATACAGAATACTAACCTTAGAAGAATAAGTGTATTTGTACCTGTATGTACACCTGTAGTTAAAGCATTTACTGAAATGTGCGAACAAGATATATATGATGTGTTTTATGTAAAGTCTAGTCAAAATAAGTATTATAATTTAGATCATGATGAAAGGAATGCATTGAAGAGACTCATTAATAATTGTGAAATAATTATAAAACAAGCAGATAAGGGGGTAAAGTTGTAATTATGGGCGTTGAGTTATACAATGACTTGCATGATGATACCTTTAAGAAGGTTAATATTAGTATAGTGAATACCTTGATTTTTAAAATAAAACGTTAGTTGTATGAATTACTTATGGATGCAGCTATAGTACCTGAATTGTATAATTTTCTGTATTTATCACATCCTGTAATAGCCATCATATATGGTTTGCAAACCTACATAAAAACACATCTAAGCCCCCTATGAGATCAATTGTATCTGGGAATAAATTGGCTAGTAGCTCATTATCTAAATATTTGGAACAACAACTGAGTCCGCTACTCAAATTTAGTTGAAATGATGTTAAAGACATGAATGATTTTTTTACATCATTGAGAGAATGGTCAGATAAAAATAAAAATGGTAATACATGCTTTACTTTAGTTACAATGGATAAGGTCACTGTTTACTGTTATCCCCAAAGATTATGGTATACAGTCTATAAGGGAATCTTTGCTATTACATGCTGACTATACTGCTCATAAAATTGAGATGTTATGCTGTATGTTAGAAACCGTTATTGTATAATAATGAGTTTATTTTTAATGATGTATTATTTCATCAACAGATTGAAGTAGCTATGGGCACTCCTGTCACAAACACCTATGTTAATTTGGTACTATCTAGGTAGGAAGAGCAGTATATATTTAATAGTGAGATGCCAAATGGATATAAAAATGAGAATTTATTATTGCTTAAAAGGTTTGTGGATGATGTATTCTTGCTTTGGGGAGGGACGATATGTGATCTGAATAATTTTGTTATTGAACTACAAAATGAGACTCAGTTTTTAATATTTGATGTGAAATATTCTGACACAATGATTAACTTTCTAGACATTTGTGTTATATATAAATATATGAAATCTGAAACCAAAATTTATAGAAAGGAAGTGCAAGCTACTCAGTATGTATATTTTTGAAGCCTGTATCCAAGATATATATGTCCAAATGTATTGAAAGGACAGTTTTTAATAGCTAGTAAGCTTAATACCAATGACAATGACTTTGTTTCTGAGTTAGATTATATGACTGAAGACTTTAAGATACGAGGTTATAATGAAGTATTAATAGAAAGAGAAAGGAGAAACATAATGGGAGAATTTGATAAGACTAGTAGACCATATTTGAATGGTCCAGTGACCAGGGCTATTGTTAACAAAGGCAACAGGGAACAGAGGATAAGATACATTACCAAATTTAATAGACATACTAATATGGTTAAGAAAATTATAAAGAAAATTTGGGCCATTTTACAATCTAGTAATGATATTGGACATATCATAGGTGCACAACCCAGTTTTACTTATAGGAAACAGAGAAATTTGAAATAGATGTTCTCTTATAAAGATATGTCTAGAAAGAAAAAAGGTACAATACCTTGCAACAATTGTGTTTTTTGTAGTGAAATTAATTCAAACTTAACTTTTATACATCCTGTAACAAAAATTGAATTTATGTTTAATACCTATGTTACTTGCTTTACAGAAATGTCATATACCTTGCTAATTGTGAGGCTTGTGACCATTTTTATATAGGGAAGACAAATCAGAAACTTAAGGAATGCATCAGTTCACATATTTCAGATATACATAGATGTATTAATAATAATGCCCTATATAAGCATATTTCCCAGAAAGGCCCTAACCATAAATTTAAATTTTGAGTTTTACAAAAGGTAATTTCTGATATTAGAGGGGGGTAATATATTTGAAAAAAATATAGTTTTTACAATATAAGTGGGGCAGATGTGTTACCAGGACTGAATTCACAACATAATAGAAAACCTGTTTTAACAATTAAGCATAATTATGTATAAGAAGTTTTTAATAATTAAGTGTGTATCTAAATAGTTAAAAGTTTTTTGGCTTTGAATTTGTCTTTTGATTAATTTGCACAATTGATTGACTGCTGTCTTTGCATCATTGGCTACCTAATGCAAATGTATAGTATTTAATGGATCCTGATGGCATTTTATTTTTAAGCATTGAGAAAGAACTTCCCAGGGATTCATGAAGCTTGCGCCAGGTGCAGGCATAGCGTCGGCATTCTAACACCAAATATGGCCGCTGAGTGATTCAGGTATGAGCTGTTTCCACGTGCACTACCTGCGTACGCTACACCCGCAAAACTCCTGAGCCATGTACGCTAATTACCCTATGTGCAGCAGTGTAGTATGCAAATGAAGGTATGTAACGATTCAGGAAGTGGTGCAGGCATAGTGTAAGCATGCAGAAATATAAACTGCAGAAAACATTTTTTGCAAACATCAAATCGGAGCCATGACAGCCGACCAAACACATGTATTATAATGTTAATATATGCCAAAGGCTAAATATATATAGTCATTGGAATAAAAAAATGTACAAAATATAAAATTAACATTTAATATATATAGTCGCACTATCGCGATGTGGAAGCGCAGGGCAGCAGTGCACAAAGGGGATCGCAAGGAATATATAAAAATATAGAATAAAACTGCAATGAAACACATATCATGATTTCCCCATCATAGTCAATGGCAGGCATGCTACACCATGCACATGGCGCAAGGGTTGCTAAGGGGCAGTGACAGTGTTATTCGCAGTAGCTAGGAATTAGTAGGCAATGCCATGCAAATGAGAGGAGTAATAGTGAATTGCAAACTCCCCGCTGATGTAAGGATGCACCTCACAGTGTAGCATTATAACACCGAGGTGAGCCCTTGAGATAAAGATGACATCAAGAGAGGGGTGTGTCGCCATTGCTGTAAGCACATTGGAGCATTGCTAAACCGGTCTGCCCCTAACTAGGCAAAGCTGTAGGATAGGGGTGTGTCGAATTGCCCATAGCTATGCTTAGCTGAGATTACACAAGGTAACTGAGTATGCATGTGAACAGAGATGAAAATGAGTGTAAACCTGGTAAAAGGGTATGCGCATTGCGCACTGCAGCCAAAACAGGAAAGATATAGGAAAGAAAAAAGGAAATGCTGCAGCAGTGAAATTGGAGTACAAATGACTGATTAACACCTAGGAGCCTACAGTGGGCCATTGACAACAGCTAACAAGGCTGCAAGCATCTACCTGCAGAACAGGGAAGGGGAGGGGCTGTACTGCAAAGAAAACAGCAAAGTGTCAAAGCAGAATAAAGGTGATATGCAGTATATCAGCTACAAGGCACATTTTGCCATGACTGGGTAGGGAAAGTACACAACAAGAAAGACAGCAGGTGGATACATACCTGATAATGGGAGGGAATCCAGGTCTAAAAGTGAATTAAAGGGCAACAGATTAATCAAGGCAGGCAAGCAGATCTCCACAATAAAGGCCCCACACTTGCAATACTCATTGCAAAACCCATAATTAAAACATGCAGCAGCTGGAATAGTTCATACCCACTCACTTACATCAGCAGCATCCATAGCACAATACAATAAAGTGTGAAAGCACCTCACATACATTTGTGCATTCCCATACACTCTGCACCATTGGTGTATACAGACGGGGAACTTTTATTATGTACATGTTAGGGGCTGCCATAGCTTTGATCCAGCAGCATGTGTTGGAGACTGAAGGTGGTGTGGAGGATGATGCACATGACCAACGCAGGCACCAGAGGAGAAGGAGAGTCCTCAGACCCAGGCTAATCTACCAGGGGCTACAAGATCTGGAGATAATAGAGTGTTACAGGGTGGACAGGGACACCCTACAGCAACTTGTAGAGTTGTGCCGGCCATGCCTCAGAGCCAGAACAAACAGAGGGGAACCCATCTCAGTGGATATGAAGGTATGTGTAAGCCTGGGAATAATAGTTACAGGTACCTTTCAAAGACCAACTGGGGATATCATGGGTATCTCACAGGCATCAGCATCCAAGGTACTACACCAGTCCCTGGATGCCATGTTACCACAAGCCAATGAGCACATATACTTCCCCCGAATGCAGGAGGAGTTGGCCAGAAATATGCGTCTCTTCCACCATGTGGCAGAATACCCAGAGGTACTGGGTGCAATAGACTGCACGCACATACATATCAAGTCACCACCCGGTGAGCAGGGAAGGCGCTACATAAACTGCAAGGATACCCCTCCATCAACTGCCAGGTTGTGTGCAATGCCCAGGGCATTATCATGGATGTGTGCGCTGGCAGCCCTGGAAGCTATCATGACTCCCACATCTGGCATGCCTCACAGCTGTATCGGATATTTGTCAGGGGAGGGACATCCCAAATGGCCACCTGGTGGGGGATGCTGGCTATGAACTGGAACCGTGGATGATGACTCCCATTAGAAATGCACACACACCCATGCCGGAATGCCATAATGAGGCACACGCACAAACCAGAATCATCATAGAGCGTGTTTGGGATGTTGAAATCACGGTTCCATTTCTTGGATATATCTGGTGGAGCCTTGCAGTACTCTCCAGGCACATGTGCCCACATCTTCATAGTGTGTGCCATGCTACACAATATGGTCCTGCGGAAACAGCTGCAGCAGGGACAGAATGGTGAAGGCCTTCACAGCCCACCACCATTGCCAAGGGCCCCACAGGCACAGAGGTACTCAGACCACGAACACCCTGAGCCAACCCCAGTAGGCAGACGGAGGTGTGCCCAGTATGCCCATGCCGTGGCAAAGAGGGAATGTATAGCACACTCACTGACAGTGTAGGCACCTAGGGACTGACACCTTTCTCCACCTGCACACAGTAAAAATGGATGGCACACACACAAGACTACCTGTAAATTGTCATGTATAGGCAGTCTACTGTGTGCAGCCAGCATAGGCATCCCTCAACTATTGCACACACAACAGCCATTGGCACAAGGTAAGTCAACACCTGAACAGAAAATTAAGCTATCAGCATATGCAGATACTGTATGTATAGATTCATAGGTAGGTACTGGGCCAACTGCCAGAGGCCATTCATAAGGCCAGCCAAAATGTGTCAGCTTTTGCCAGCCCATTGATTCATTAACTATCCCTTTGTGGAGCAGAGCCAATGGTGAGATCCCTGGGGTGCATCTACTGTTCCTCATCCACCCTTCAAGGTTTCACTTGCAGAGTGTTAGTGAGGAGCTCTGCATAATGTAGTTATGGATGCTGTTCCAAAGTATGGGGAGTATCTGTAACAGAAAGCTGTCCATCCAGCATCTTCTGGGTATTGTTGTGGCAAGGTCAGCTCACTACAGTATGATGGCTCACTGTGACATGGATTCCGATAGGTGGAGCATATCCATGAAGCCTGAGTTCAACATGGCGGTGTTGGTCAGTGGAGATCATCTCTGGGTAAAAGAGATGCCACTGAGTAAAGCAGGAGTTTATTCAGTCCGGCTGCATAGGCCATATGTTGAAGGCCTGTATTCCCCTTGGTGAGGTACATTCATGGACCCCCCAGCTGTTGGATGTGTCCTCTGAGGTACATCCCACATGGGTTATTATACCCTGTGATGGGACTGATGAGTGATGAGTAAAGGGGCACTATAACCCCAGTATGTCTAGATGGAAATCCTTTAGTAGTCATAATGCCTACATAGAAGGAAGTCCTAACTACTGTGGAGATATGATTATCACAGGGGAGATCACTATCTACCTTAGTCCCCAGATACCCCATTACCTCGTCTGTATTAAAGTGGCTGCCACTCATGTGTTAATAGGTGGGTGCCAATTCCATAATGTAATGACCATGCAGTTAGTGATACTTGGCTGGAGGCCATGTCATTGGCACCCTGTGATGTTCTCTGTGAGGCCCCCTGAGGGATGTCCATGTTAGCTGGACTATTAATCATGGCTCCCAGTTTGCAGTCATTGCCAGACATGGTCTGCTGTAGTCCACCTGTGTTTGCCTGTACATCTGAGAAGTATATGCCAAACAGTAGGGCTCCCAGGACTGAGTCCTGTGGTACACCAGTCGTGACTGTTCAAGAGCTGGACCTGGAGAGCACTAGTCGTACCATGTGGGTTCAGTGTGTAAGCCCATTGGCAAACCAACCTGTGATGTATGGGAGAATGTACAGGCTGGTGTGTTTATCAATAATACCTGAGTGCGGCATGGTGTCAAAAGCCTTGGTGAGGTCCGGGTAGTATGTGTGAACCACCTCCCCTGTCATCTAATGTCTTGGTGACTGTATGTAAGACGTCAAACAGGTTCAGTAGACATGAATTACACTCAACCAAGCTGACCTGGGTTGGGTCATGTGTTCGAAGGTTACCAATGTCATTGTTAATGAGTGCCATGAGGATGCGAACCATACCATTGCAGACCAGGCTAGTGAGGCTTATGGGGTGGTAGTTACCATGGTCAGTTGTGATTTCTCCATGATGGAGTGGAATAACCGTTGCCATGTGTCATTGTATGGGCATGTAGCCTGTGGAGAGGCTGAGGTAGGAATGCTTAATTAGGTGGGGGGCAGGTTGCCTAGTACAGTTTGCAAGATGCTGTCTGGGTTAACATCTGCCTCCACTGACGCTGTGTTCTGCTGTTAGAGAGGGCCATTTCCACCTGTGTGTTTCTGATGGTTGGGATACTGTACCTTTCGGGTAGTTTTGTGGGCTCTTTAGGGGGTGAAGTATTCACCAAATGTATCTGCAAGGATGTTGGTGATATCAGTAGGGTCAGCATATTTTGTGCTATATTTCACTGGCACAGTGCAAATCTGTGTGTCACCATGTAGATCCTTAACATAGCCAAAGAAAGCTTTGTGGTTATCTTCTGAATTCTTGCATATTCTCCTTCTGATGTTAGCCTTGGATGATGTCATGAGGGACCTACGTATCATACTAATAGTGGTCACAGATGTCTGCCCTTCGTGGGATTTGCTGTGTGTCTGGAACACTGTCCTATGTCTGTAGTATAGCCTGTTTATTGCAGAGGTCCACCAGACTGGTGTCCTTGCCTAGGAGGAGTGAGTCTTGTTTTACCAGTGATGACATGATCCATACATCCATGTAGGTGCTTATAGACTGCATTTGTAAATCTGTCTGTATCTTGAGCAGTGTTTCCCCTTAGCGTGGGGGCTGTGAAAGCCCCACCTCTGTCACTAGTAGTGTAAATTTAGCTGTAGGAAATGTATACATTGTGGTATCCTTGGGTGGGGGAGATGCTAGAGTGTGGAAACAGTGAATAGTTCATGGTCAGATCTAACCAGTGACCAGTTAACTTCCACTGTGGTGCAGCTGTTGCCCATGTTGGTGATGACCACATCTAGTAGTTTCCACCCCATTCTAGGGAGGTTACCACCTGATACAGGGCATATGCGGTGATACATTCCAGAAAGTATGTTTCCCAGTTAATGGTATGGTAGTTGACATCAACCAATGCCAGGGTGTGCATTAGGACTGTTGTGTTCTCCACTGTCTCCAGGTAGGTGGAGTGGAGGTCCTGGGTCATGGAGGGTGATCCGTAGCGGGCCACATTCCACATTGCAGTTGTGGCTGATGTTAGCTGCACATGGATGATCACAGAGGTAATATACTGCCCCACTAACCTGGAGGTGTAGGTGTCCCTGATGAATATGGATACAGCCCCTCCATGTCTATCAGTCGATGTTATGTGGTTGAAATGTGTGATATGGGTTGTAGTCTGGTAGTGCTGGTGTGCTCTCAGGAGCCTTAAGACAGATTAGAGTTAATGCACAGATGTTGATGTTGTCCATCCTGAGGAGTGCTGTGAGTGCATGCATGTTGTGATCACAACCCCTGGTTTTGAGTAGCATAAACCTCATTGAATCTGCTATTGTGCTGTTTATGGAGCTAGTATTCACCTTTGAGACTCTCCTAAATAAGGCAACACTGGGGCGCCAATAGCCTTGGCCAGTATTCCAAAGTGTAAGGCTGACACATAGGCCGGTATGGGATCATTGCATGCATGTTCCCCATCTGTGCTTGTTTTTCATCTCCCCTGTAGGTAACCTAATGGTAAGCAATAGAAAGCCTTACATTTATATGTCTTCTAGCTTCCAATATAGGCTTTGGAGTGACTAAGTATACACTGTATATTGTGATCTGAAGGTCTGATTATTCACATATTATGGCTGTGATGGCCTGCACGTTAGAGGTTTACAGATAGCCTACTATCTATCTGCACAAGGACAATAAGAAGCATAGCAACAGTGTGTTGGCCTTCCCCGCACCATTGATGAAGTAACTGAGCCTCAGTCAAGCATAGCCAATGAAGCAATTCCAGGCAGAGTTGCTGGAAGCTGTTGAAGACTGGGATTGTGGAGGGTGATAGGGGCACTTAGTGATCTAAAGAGGGTATGTTAATGTGGCAATTCAACACCATTCAATTCCTCCAACAGGTCTTGCAGCTATCAAACTGGACAGGCTCCCCCACCCCCTAGCTGTATGGTTCTGGGAAACATGTCCCAGGGGTGTATAGTCTGTTACCCATTCACACTAGGTTTCCCTTGAAGTGTGTCAGTGAGGGGCTATGCCTAATGTAGTTAGGAATGTAATGTATTGTCTCACAGTACATTTGTTGTATGTTGTTATGTCAAGAGTACGTGAAGCTCAGTGAGTTTGGGGGCTCCCGCTCTTTGCTTAGCCATGCTTACACATAGAAATCATCTAAATAGGAAACAGGTGGAAGCAACATTAATGTCGACAGTGTAATGGTTACAGCATCTGCATAGTATCTGGTTCGAGGTTAACATCCCGATAAAGGAAGGGATGTTTATCATGTGCAAAAGTATACCTTAACCACAGCTTGCATATTTAGGTAGTAATCGTCTGTATAATAAACATTCAGATCACCCATATAAACCCATGTGTGCAGGAGAGTACAGTCAACAGAGAATGTAATGTCATGTCAGCACATAGTGAGATGTTACGTCACTGACAAGTATATATTTGCAGTAGTTAGCGGATGTGGCCATGTTTGCATGCACAGGTTATACGTTACAACGTTTGTTTAACTGTGTTTAATCGCTGCTATAATGTCACACAAACACTTTTAAACATGCTTACAACTGCTTAAATGAGCCTTATTCTGCAGTAAAAAACATTCGTAAGGCATCACAAGTGTCGATCACTGGACCATGCACACTATAGTCATGGGACGTATCACTAAGCCATCCGAGGTGTACACATGTTTCATGTTCCTGAGACTACACCTTATACCATATGCATTTCACTGTAATGATCATAAATGTGACAGTGGCTTTGTGTACATATGTACAGTACATTGTAATGTACTGCAGTTTGTGAACCAACACATTCCAGTCTACATATGTATTACTGTTACAAACTAATACGAAATATATATATGTCAGTGATGTCTGCACACACACACATATATATATATATATATATATATATATATATATATATATATATATATATATATATATTATACAGTTACATCAATAGCAATATATATAAGCATCTATGAATACACTTTGTGACACAGAAGCACTCCAAAGGATTGGAGTGTACACAAAACACATGCAGCTCTGGTATTACAACAATTAATATTAACCTAATTCTCCATAGAAGGGGTGGTTGCTGTGTATGTGAAGATTGGGGTGGGGGAAAAATGATGGGTAATGCAATCATGCAACAAGGAAGGCCTGGGTCGGATGTCCAATAAGTGAACTGGAGGGGCATATATGGAGTATGGGAATTGGCTTAAGTATTGGTGTCATTCAAAGGGGATCCAATGCCTGTCAGCCTGGGATGACATGCTCAACAAGCCACGATGCTTCACTAGGGATGGCTTGCACCTGTCACCCCTGGGATTTCGGATATTGGCAAATGCTCTTGTTACCCTAATAGTGCCTTTTTTAGACAAGGCTCAAAAGACAAACCCACCTCCATAGGTATCACAAGGGATAAGAAACTAAGAGTAATGCTACTCAATGCCAGAAGTCTAAACCTCAAGATGCATGCACTTGAAACTCTCCTTAGCATGGAGAACATTGATATCTGTGCAGTAACAGAAATCTGGTTCAAGGCTCCTGAGGGCACCCCAGCACTACCAGGTTATACCTCATACCATGCTTTTCGGCTCCAAAACTTGGACCGAACCACAAAAGGAAGGGGGAGTATCAATATTTGTCAAAGATACCCAAACCTCCAGGTTGGTGGCACAGCACGAAGCATCAGAGACTATCCATGTGCAACTAACAGTGGGTAAAACTGCCTTCCAGTTTATAGCCTGCTACAGACCACCCTCCCAAACCCAGGAGCCCCACTCGGCCTTCCTGAGAACACTGGAAAATATGAAGGTCTCTCCAAACACCATTATATTGGGCGACTTCAACTACCCAAACATAGACTGGGAGCATTACTCTAGCTCCAACACCCTAGCCCAAAGGTTCCTAGAATTTATAAACTGAAATGCTATGGAACAACTTCTTACCACTCCCACAAGACGAGAAAACATACTGGACCTGATCATCACCAACATGGGGACTCTATGCTCCAGACCAGAAGTGTATCCCTCACTGGTAAGATCAGACCATAAACTAATCTCACTGGATATTCACATCCCGACCCCACCCCCTGCCCAGAAAACCATAGTGAAAAACTTCTCTAAAGCAAATTTCACACTCCTCAAAACCGAGGTGGAATCCTTCAAAGCCCCCGGGCCTGTGGAAAATATGGCCCAGACCGCAGAATCCTTTATAAACGCATTCTATGAACACCTTCAGGAATGCATGGATCATGGAATCCCAAATAAAACCAAGACCCAATCCTCCAAAGGCAGACATCCTGTCTGGTGGACCCCAGTAATAAACAAACTATACAATAGAAGGAGGAAGCTACTACATGATAGAGCAAAATCCCAAAAAGGGAAGGCATCTCTGATCAGTATTAGCAAAAACTATGGGCACTCATAAAATCGTCTAAGGCCAGCTTTGAGAGATAAATTGCACAGGACACTAAGGATAATCACAAGGCTTTCTTTAGTTATGTTAGGAACCTGGATGGGAATTCCCAGATATGCTCAGAATTAGTCCAAAATGACAAAAAATACACCGAACCCACAGACATTGCCAACATCCTAGCTGACAGATTCAGCGCAAACTTCTCCCCCCCCCCACCAAAAGGGCAAATATCTATCTCAGTAGAGTGCTGCCCCCCTGACATCTCAGATGCTCAGGTAAGAGCCACTCTCTCAAAAGCAAAAAACACAGCATGAATGGGACCAGACGGTGTCCCGGGCTGGGTCCTACATGAACTCCAAGAAGAGCTAAACCCAAACATAAAACGACTGTTCAATCTCAACCTTACTACAGGATATGTACCCAAAGAGTGGTGTACAGCAACAGTGGCCCCTCTCCACAAAGGTGGTGCCTCAACGGATCCTGGAAACTATCGCCCCATAAGCCTGACTAGCTTGGTCTACAAAGCTATGGAAAGGATCATCATGGACCTCATAAATAAAGATATTGGGGACCTACAGACACTGGATCCTACCCAGTTCGACTTTGTTAAGGGCAGATCCTGCCTCTTAAACCTGGTCAATTTCTTTGAAACAGTCACCAAGGCCAGTGACGAGGGGAAGGTGGTCCACACAGCCTACCTGGACCTCGCAAAAGCCTTCGATACAATACCCCACTTGGGCATTATAGATAAGCTCACCAGCTTAAAAATAAACCCCTATGTCACTAGATGGGTTGCAAACTGGCTCAAGGACAGAACCCACATGGTTAAAATTGCTGGAGCCATGTCAGACTCCAAACTAGTTACAAGTGGCGTTCTACAAGGCTCAGTCCTGGGACTTCTCTTGTTCGGTATATATTTCTCGGAGGTACAGGCCAACATAGAAGGACTGTGGCTGACCAAGTTCGCAGATGACTGCAAACTGGGCGCCATAATCGACTCTCCAGCTGACACAAGCATCCTCCAAAAGGTCCTCATAGAAACAGACAAATGGTGCCAGAGCCATGGCCTCAAGCTAAATGCCAAAAAGTGTATAGTCATCCCCTTTGGCAAAAACAAAGTGCCCACAAATTACCACATAGGTGGTAATCCATTAAGTACAGAAGAAGTAATTAGGGACCTGGGGACCCAAGTTGATAGCAATCTCTCATTTGCCAACCACGTGGCCAAAGTGGTTAGAAAAACATTTTATATAGCCCACCTAATCATGAAGGGATTCACATCTAGATCAGGGGAGGTCATCGTGCCTCTTTACTCATTCCTCATCAGGCCCATAATTGAGTACAATGCCCCATTTGGGATGTACCTTACCAGACACCTGCAGCAACTGGAAAGACCCCAAAAGTACCTCACCAAGAGGATCAAAGGGCTCAAACAGATGCCATATGCTGCCTGGTTAAAGAAACTCCGGCTCTACTCAGTGGCATACTGCCTGCTCAGAGGCGATCTGTGCCTGACATATAAAGCCATGTTCAACCCGGAATTAATGGACATGCTGCACCTCAGAAAATCCAAATCCCATCGAGCTACGTCCTCGAGACTTGAACCTCAGCACTGAAATAACTAGGACATGCTGGAGGGACAGATTCATAACCCAGAGGCTCCCTTCACTCTGGAATAAAATCCCAGTCCAGGTTAGGCAGAGTCTCTCATTGACTCTCTTCAAGAGGAATCTTGATGAGTGGATGGAAGATCGTAGGTTTACCCCGGGTATCACTTCTGTGTCACTGTTAGACAGAGGCACAGTATACTAACCTCGAAAAAGGGCACAGCAAAATTAATTTAAAATGGATGGCGAAAGCCAAACACACTCTGGCTAGGCTTATAAATGCCCTAGGGCAGATAGCCTAGTACGAACCTATGAACCTATGAATATAAAAAGGACACAAAGCAAGAATTTTACTCATTCATAATATACCCTGTCATGTCACATTGCAACACCTACTTTCACAAACATATGAACATTCACATGTATCAGACAAATGTACACCAACTGATTGTCACATTTGGTTTCAGTCGTGAGGAATGTCTGTAGTACAATGTATATTCTAAACACCATAACATTTGTGCATATCTCAGATGCCTTAGTGGTAATGTCAGTGACTGTGGTGTTCATGGTCCTGGGTTCAAGGGCTGTTAGGTTATCCTGAGGGCCAGAATAAGGGCTTTTTGATGCAGGTGGATTAAGCAGTTGTAAGGGGGTTTCCACATGTTTGCGTGATGGTACATGGCGCTGCAACATGGTAAACGGAGAAGCGCATCACATGTTTGACCTTTGCTTAATGTCACGCAGACCATGGGCAAACCTGCTCACAACCATGTAAATGTGCATTATTCACAGTTTCCCTACCAGTGCCTACTCTGAGAGGTAAAATAATAACACCTTCAAGGAGTAGAACCCACAACCATGTACACCATCCTCAGAGTAACCTAACACTAAGCTACCTGGGATGTACCTATCCCAGTTGTGTATGCAGACAGGTTAAAACACAAAAGGGAGGAATGTGTTGAAATAGAAAAATCTGTAATGCCATACATACAGCTTTCATGGGACCTGTCAACATCCCAGGGTGTATCCTACACAAATTTAAGAACATTCAGCTATCCACATACACAACATGTTCAATCATAGCTCCATGTCAGGTTGTGTACACACCGAATGGTGCACAGCAACAGTTATCACACCCCCACAAAGGGGTGTGAAAGACACCATTGATAATGGGACATAGTGCTCAACTACCCTGATGAGTCTGGTCTGTACGGCCATGAACCATGGTCAATGTAATCGATGTACTCAGTACAGATGTAGATGACAGTAGGGTTGATTCACACTGCATATCATGACCTTGCCAGGTCGTAGAACACCATCACCCATACTGTGTTTCAGCTACACTCAGTAAACTAGGTGTATATTCCTATGTCACAGGAATGGTTGGCAACTGGACTGCTGGCAGAATCCACACTACAGAAGGTGTCTGATGAATACATGCACATCACACCAATGCCAGCCACAGTAATATAGGGGCATTCCTGCTACTCCCCCTCTTTGTTATCTATACCACATAGACTAACACAGAAGGCATCATCCTATTGATGTCTGCAAATGACTATGAACTAGGAGCAATAGTCGACTCATTGTGTGCTGCATTCAACATACAGAAGGGTCTTAATGTGTCAGATGTGTGGTGTGTGATGTATGGCCACAATCTGAAAGCTAAGTATTGCATTGTCATCCCCTATGTTACAAATTCTGCACCCATTAACTACCACCTAGGCAGCGGTCAACATAATGGCAACTGTGTGTATGGGATGCAGCTGGACAGTACTTCCCTTTGATAGTTACGTCACCACAAAAGACAGGTAGTCGTAGGACACCAACACTTTCACTGAATAGCCAAGTGTGCATATATTACAACAGCACATATTAGCATGACACACACAGCATTATTCCATGTCATGCTCCTACAAACTGTTACTTGGCAGTGCCATGGTGAACACCATAAGAAGTACAAAAGCACACAACAAATGAACCAACACGCTGTCCAAGGTGGAAACTCAATTCTGCACGCTCCTTATATATCGCTGGAACCCAAATATAAACTTGGAAACAGTTTATTCACAAAAACACAACACGTAGCAAACAACCAGGGTTAAGCGCTTTCATCTAACAATTAGACTTCCTCAGAACCCTGAATACAAAGACCAAGTCATTTAAATACGTAATTAGTGATTTAGAAGCAAAAGTTTTAAAAGACATACAAATGTTAAAAACTTGACCAGAATGAACATTAGTACAAAAATAAAATGTATATACAAAGGAAATAAAATGTGTATATGTATATATATGTAAAATATGTAAAATATATAAAATATGTAGGAAAGGTCTAGTTATATAAACTTGTATAAATGTCTAATAATACAGAAAGGGCTTGATACTGATAAAGTCATTGACTCGGGTAACAGGTGGCGTTAGTCCTAAACTGCCAACAAGCCTCTTTTGCCAATTCCACCTTCCAATTCCCCGTGGAGAAATGTCTACCCTGTCATGATAAAACTTAAAACAATGGGTGGTGTCATGTAAGGAAGCGTGGTGGGCTAAAGCATTTTAAGATCATTTTATATAAGTGTTAGTGCCATGGTGAAGCCAGGGCACAGTAATGGTCAACAGTGAGCATATCATATTTGCCACATACACCTCATGTGTACTGGAAGAGTGCCAGCAGTGTGCTCTGTAAGAACTAGGCAGTACACTCATTCAAGCATGTGCGAGGTCTGTGGCTTGTAAACATCTCACCCCAACATGTACTGACTATTGTGGTACTAAGGCTAATGTCCAGACAGCACACAGCATGCATGGCTTGCAGTTTTTGACATGGGGTATATGTATGTATGAGCTGTGGCCACACGTGGCTGTACATGTCATGAACATGTCATCTGTGACTACTCAGGAACATGCAGTACAGAGCTGGATTTCCTTGAGTCTGTCAATACAGGCCTTGTGTAGGTCCTATGGTCCTGTTATTTGGGTATGTTTGTAGGCATTGCATTAGGTGGACATGTCTAAATACATACATGCCACATGGGGTGTTGTATGATATGATAGGTGTCGTGGGTGACCAGTAGAGAAGGGATTGTACCTCTGTCAACATAGATATCGAACCTTATGTACTGTTAGCATGCTATCTGTCATGTGCATGTGTGTAATGACTGTAGCCACCTGTATGTAGAAAGGTAAACAAAAGCTATGGTAATGTAATATATGTTGTATGAGTGTGGGATGTACATATCCAGGGCAGGTACGGTTAGGACATATCCAACCATGAGGGTGTTTTTTACTGGTGTACAGCAACAGTCGACCGTATTAATGCTGATAACAGCCGAGGGACCCTGGTATGTGTACAACTGAGCAGGTTACAAACAGTGGTATTATTGCATTGCATAACACATTATGCAGCTGTGTCTGTACATGGGTACATTGCACAGTTGATGTAGGCCTAGGTACAATCCACCAATCGAGGGTTATCTGGTGGTTTACCATACTATGTCATACCACATATGGATGTGTGTTGGCAGTCTGGGAACAAGGTGCTGGATGTGTATGAGGATACAACTTAGAATGCAGCATTTGCCACTGTCACCTGTACCTGACTCATCTGTGATGCGTTATGTTGGAGTAGTGGTCTTTACATGTGAGTAGCCTTTATGAAAATGTCTACACCACCACCTGGTATGGTCCATACCACTGTTATGGCCCACATATCTGGATCTGAGTTATATGGTGGTAGTGCAATTGTGCACTACAGAGCCTTCAGCCAGGTGTTCCTCACTGCACAGATGTTGGTATTCCCCATTGTAGGTTCTACATTGAGCAAATGGATTATTAAAGCCACACATCTAGTATGGGTTAGCATAAGCATCCAATGCAATTGTCATGTAGGTGTCAGGATGTTACTTCTGTGTGTAGGACATTTGCATTGGAATGCAGCTATATGGGTAAATGCAACCTAGGTATTATCCATACACACATGTAACATGGATGCATTTGCTCTGTGTTGAAGGCTCGTCATTGGGTCATGACAGTCCGGAATGACAGACACTGGACAACCTCATAATAACAGCAGGACATTGGCTCATTGTTTTGGTCTAGCAGTTGCCACCCGTACTATGACATCACTGCACGTGGCATTAATGTGCTTGGTAGCAAATGCCCCATGTAAGGTGACGGACAGTGGCAAAGCATGTATATATGACCAATGTGAGATATACTTAGGGTAGCAGTCCTACTAATAATGACAACTACTATCACAGCCGGGAGAGGTCATCTTGTCACCTGCACCTCAGTACCATTACACAAGGTGGCTCACACATTATGCTTGCACATGCCACTGTTCCACGTATAATGCCACTGTCCACAACCTGCTATCAATGTATGCCTTTCAGGGCAGCAAGGTGTGTGACACCTGTTGTAGGTAGCATCTGCCTTTGCGACCCAGGTAACCTATTGTCTGTCACGTCCACACATGCATGAATGTGTATACGTAACATATATATGTCAGTACTTCATGTACATGTATGTATGTGTATCACACAGCACAGACACAGATATATCATTTACAGGACATATACAGGTATCAGGTAATAAACCAGTATGATGTGCATATATACTGACAGGTAAGATGTACCTAACTGTAAACCTGTGTGTTTACAATAGGAGTCCATTACAACATTTTCTGTACATGTAAGTGTTTGAACATGTACACTGTGGCCTTCAGTGGTTAGAATCGGACTGCATCCCAAACAGCCCTGTGCTACTAAGCATATGAGCGTACCCACTGCCACCTTGTATAATTTGAGTCAGTGCATCCAACTAGCCCTTTGTTACTAAGTGTATCAGCATGCCCAGTATAACCTTGTGTAGTTGTAGTCATAGTGCATCCTAAATGGCCCTGTGCTACTAAGTGTATGAGCATGCCCACTGTAACCCTGTATATTGATAGTAGTTGTCCATTCTGCAGATGGCCATACTCTAGTTCAGGTTCCTGTTGTGCTACAGCTATACGTCTCAGGCCTACCTGCAGATGGTGTGTCTTGTTTGTGCATACAGGTTGTAATGGACACCTAGTTTAAACACACAGGTCTACAGCTATGTATTTCATGACTGTCAGTCTCCCTGTTGCTGTCCTCAATTGTAGAAAGGCAGTCTGACTGCCTTGCAATGTGTAATCTCTGTGGCGTGTCTCGTAACTGCATAGTACTGTAATAGTGATCCTTAGATAGGCAGGAGTTCTGGTCCCCCCACTGGCCACTGTGTATGTGTGTTTGAGTGTGTGACAGCAAATGCCTGAATGTGTGTCAGCATAGGCTGAGTGTGGCTGTGTGTGTGAATTCATGTCTGCGTCCTGTCATGGCAGCGGTTTTTGCTGCATTCCAAAGAGATACCTCCTTTTGCACTGGCCTTTATCCTTGCAACTGCTATATCTCTCTCTTCCCCCCTCCCCACTGGACATAATCGGTCCTGTGATGTCACCAGGCTCAGATGTGGAATCAGCAAGTGTAAGTGTATGTGTTCTGTGGCACATACCCCAACTGCATACCACTGTACTAGTTACCTTTACATAGGCAAGATGTGCATGCTCAATATTGGGAAGTGTGTGCATGTTTGTGTGTGTGACTACCCTGTAGCCAGGCATACACATGTGTAATGTCTTTTAGCACACCATGGTAGCCATCTGTGGTGACCAGTGTCTACAAAGTATTACACAGTTAGGAATGGTAAAGAATACATAGACAAGAACAACTACAGTTGGGTATGTTATTTTCCTGTGCCACTATCGAGCAGTGACACAGAAGTGGTTGCTGAGGTGTAGGTCCATACCCATCATTCCCCCACCCTAACTCCACAATCCCCGGGGTAGATTATATTAACCAGCATTCCCCACCCCAAACTCCACATACACAACAACCATCCCTTCTCTGGTGAACTGCTTATGATTTAAATGTTATAACACAAGAGATGCCTCTGTTTTGTGTACACGTTGGTTCCTTTGGAACCCTTCTGTGTCACAAAGGGCGTTCAGATGTGTATATATACATATATATATATATATATATATATATATATATATATATATATAAAACTGTGTCATATATATATATATATATATATATATATATATATATATATATATATATATACATGACTGTGTCTGTGTATATGCATGTATATATGTGTGTGTGTGTGTATGTGTGTGTGTGTGTGTGTGTGTGTGTGTGTGTGTGTGTGTGTGTGTGTGTGTGTGTGTGTGTGTGTGAACACATCCCGTAGGTGCATATATATATATATATATATATATATATATATATATATATATATATATATGTAGGTATGACAGTTGTACAGATATAGCCTTGTCTTTGTTGTTTCACAGAGTACAGTACATTCAAGGGTACTGTACATATGTATACAAAGGGACTGTCCCAATTGTTTTCAGTACTGTGGAATAACTGTAGTAGGATGTGCATTATAGACTCCATGCACCATATGTACAACCCAGATGGCTTAGTGGTACGTCCAATGACCTCAGTGTGCATGGTCCAGGGTTTGAGACCTGCAAGCCTTGTTGATACTGTCAATTAGGACTGCATAGGACACTTTTAAGCAGGTGTAATTGTGTTTTCATGACAGTAAACAGTGGGTACACACAGCTAACAGACATGTACAACCCAAGGTACACTTGGAATGCCCTTCTTTGGCAATCCTGCTGATGTCACCCACCTACGTATACAACTCTGGGAGTGCTGTAATCCAGCATTCTCCATAGCGCATGCTGTGACTGCGTATTGCTGTAGTGTAATAAACTAGTTAGGTAGGGGTTCTATTCCAAGAGAAACCAACTGTGTGCGTGTTTCTGTCTGCCTGAGACAGGAACAATGCTTTTCAGAGTATGCACACTCTTTATGATTCACATGACCACATTTGGCAATCTTGCTGATGTCAGCCACCTGGGAATACACCTCTAGGACCACAGCAACCCTGTATTCTCCGTAGTGCATGCTGTAACTGTGTATTGCTGTAGTGTGATAAACTAGTTAGTTATGGGCTCTACCAAGAGAGACCAACTGTGTGTGTGTGTGTCTCTATTTGCCTGAAACAAGAACTATGCTTTTTAGAGTATGCACACTCTTTATTCACATGACCACCTTTGACAATCCTGCTGATGTCACCCACCTAGACATAAACCTCTGGGAGTGCTGTAACCCAGTAATCTCAGTAGCGCGTGCTGTAACTGCATAATGCTGTAGTGTGATACACTAGTTAGGTAGGGGTTCTATTCCAAGACATGGCAGATGTGTGTGTGGCTGACTGTCAGAGCCTGTGTGAAGGTGCCTGTGAGTGTCTAACCACTGGACTTGTTGGGGAGCTGATTTTGTAGTTTTCCTATATGGTGTACATCTTATATGTCATAATGTCTACCTCCTGAGGAGTGCAGATGTCAGTCAGCCAAGGGACTGTGTTGGCAAGCCATACCCCTACATCTGGCAAAAGGCCTGGTGGACAAAGTATGCAACCGTTCTATTACCCAGAATACGTCCTGAACCCATGTGTCATACACAAATACACTTGCCTAGAATATCCCGCTATGTTACTAATACCCTGCACATTGATGACAGATAGTAGCCATGGTGTGATTGCAGTGAGCTGCAGAGGGCATGGCATCCTGTACAGCAGTACAATAGGCACATAGTTGCAGACAATGTGCCTTCACTATGTTCCCCACTGGATGCCTGCAGCATATGTGATGCCATCAAATGTGATCCACAGAGGCCATGCAATGCCTTACACATGTGCCTGTATGGATCGATGACACTGACACCAGGGAATATCTGTATCATGCTATCAATGCAGGTGCAGGGTCAACTTGCTGACTATAAGCAGGTTCTGCCACACCAGGCCAGTATTGGCATATTGGAGGATAATGGTCTGTGTACACATGTGCCAGCGAAACCAGGTACACCTGTACATGTCACTGTACATTATTGTGGGACATGCACACCCCAGGCAATGTCCATGTCAAGGACTATCAAACACAGACATGGCATGCATTGCAAAGCTATGGCCATAAACAATGGTAACCAGGATGTCAGGACAGTTCGTACAATACCCATCTGTGTGGGACATTGCAGACACTACACCTCTGTACTACACTGTGCACCACTGTCAGGTGAAGTGATGCCAAGGATTACCCCTCACCCAGCCTTGTACAGCCATCTTGCACAGCCAACCACTACACACCCATGAAACAATGCACACATGCATGTCAGTACTGGTACCTTGTGTTTGCATGTGGGGTATGATGCTCCCAACCACAGTCACTCCCAGTATAACTCCCATTGGCATATCCACAGATGTCAAACACATTCACATGCCCTAGCACATAGAACCTCTGGATATCCCCTGTGGTGCATGTAGTACCTGAACATTACTGCAGTGTGGCAAACTAAGTGGTTTGGGAGTGTGTATGTGGGGCTGGCAAAGAGTATCAATGTGAGTCCATTAGACAGTGTGGTTGTGTTGACAATGATATTCGTTCATGTGGACAACCATGTGTGCTACACCTAATGTCTGTCTACTATATCTATGTTTGAGATGTTGCACACCAACACACATATATGTTCTTACAGCACATCAACATGTCAGCATTGTGGTACATGGAGTAACTGCATGCACTTGTAATAGTAATGACTAGTCAGTCAGGGGTTTGAACCCCTGTACTGGTAGATGTGTGACAGACAATGCTTAGGTTTTAGTCTCCAAGCCCTTCTCTGATGTGCATTGCCTCTGTTTGTCTCTCCCACACACTCTCTGGTGGATGTGGAGGTATACACCTGCTCAGCAGCAGCTTGTGTATTGTAAATGATGGTCATGTCTGGGTGATGGCCTCTGTACCTATTGCAGTCCTCCTCTAGCTGATTGCATGTGGAACAGCTCCAATGATATTCCCATAGCCATTTGCATGAAAAACACAGTACAATATCTAGGAACATCATGTTGGTGTTTGCCCATGACAGTCGTTGTGAGTGGTACCTGGATCTGGTGTTTGGTAAATGGCATCACATATGATATCTGGATGTTCCTCAAACAACATACACAGTGGGAAATAACCTAAAGACTGGAGGGTGATGTGCCAGACATGACTACAGCATGTAAGTGTAGCTATGCTTCATTGAGACAACTGCCTGTTTAACAAGGTGTGTGTGGTAATGGCTATTCTGCATGTTTTAAAACTGACAAGACAGTGCTCTGTTTGTCAGGGACCCCCATCTGTAGGGCCATCCGTGGACTGGTCAGTGTGTGGAACCATTTGTTTCCTGTGTTATTCACTTGAACACACATCTGTGAACAGCAGGAGCATAGTGTGAGGATTGCAGCCAGTACATGGTGATAGTGATGAGTTACTGCCATGGCATCCCTGACTGAACATATGTCACATGAAACAGTGGTATGACAGACACTGTCTGGGGTTCTCAGTGACATGCCAATAATGGGCCACTGTTCACAGCTGCAGTCACAAGTCTTCTACACATTGTACAGATGTCATGCAGTATATATGCATGTGCTGTGCTCTCTCTGCAAATGTATACCATCTGTTGTGTTGGGTTGATGGTCATATCTATGCATGCTGTTGTAAATAATCCTGAATGTTGTTGACTATTACTAAGCCATATCTGTGTTCAAACTGCAAAGCCATAGGCTATATGGGTTTGGAGGTCCCGGCAGAACCTCCTGTCCAACTTCAGCTGGCCATGGAACCGGACACCAGCACATCTGGGGCACAGCCTTGGACCTCCACCTCTGTTGGTTCTGCACCGCCTTCTGGCAGTACTGCCACTGAGGATGGGGCTTGTCCCCCCTGAGAGCAGGTCCAGACAGGGACATGTCCACTGTTGTACAGTCCTGGACGTGGTGTGTAGGGGGTTCAATAAGGGGTTTCGAGGCCAGATACACCAGCTCAAGGGCAGAGTGTCACACTTAGAGGGTGAGGCTTCCCTCCTAGACAGCCCCCAGCACTGCCACCTTTGCAGCTATTTTGGTGCAGTGGTGGCTGCCCATGGCTGGGGACCTCTGTCCCACTGTTTCCATCTGGGGGCTCATGGGCTTCTGAATGCAAAACACCCCTCCCCGTCCGAGGTGTATCCCCAACATGTGTCATATACTGACCCTGTATGCTGTCTTGTCTGTCATCCTACCTAACTTATCCTCCACGAGCATACCTACTCTCCTTTCCCCACATCCCACTCTCACCCTATGGAAACAAAAGGCCAATTGGTTCCTAGAACAACATTTGCCCCATACATAGCTGTCCATTTCACACACATCTCCACTGGACACACGTAACCCTTTTAATATGTATTACAACATACCCCAGTTGTCCTCACCCCTGTCTCTCAGGCGCACGATCCTAGTATGCACATGACACCTAAATGTTCCAGGTACACGTGATGTGGACAACCCTATTGTACACACAACACTACCAGTCCCACTATGATTACCCCATGTACCTTTATCATGATGATGATGATTTCGCACTCAGCACCTTGCAAGAGTACTGTTCTCGCATAATGATTGGACAGGAACTGTTGTATTAATGTAAATAACACGCACGAGTGATGTATATGGCCAATGTACAAATGTTTGCCTGTATGACTGACACATGTCTGTCTGAGGGAGTCTTGATATTACATAGGATGACACCACTGCATAATACAGGCATTGCTGGTGTTTCCCTTTTCATTCCTTTGTAAGTCTTTGTTGTCACATGGGATGTTCCTGATATATCTATATATATGTATGTATCTATATGCTGGACATAAACACACACACATACATCTACATGATGGAATACATTTCCTATGCTGTTGAATGACTGCGCTGGATGATATGTTTGTGATAAGGTCCGATGTCTGTATATCTGCCACGGCTTAGTAGTAAATCACAATAGCTGTTTGTGCCGGGTCCTGGTTTCGAGCCTTACAGATACCATTTATTTTGTTGCTGGGCAGAACAAGGCCATTGGATATGTTGTGATTAAGGCACATTAAAGCAGTTGTGAGCAGGTGTGCGTGGGTTTGCGTGGTGCTAAGCAATGCTAACCTCTGGTTACAGTTTCTTACACTCAGTTAGCCTCTACATTGCTTTACCAGTGTAATACTCACATATTGGTGGCGAAACAGGCTTACACCCACTTGCTCCCGCACTTGCAAATGCACTGCATTTGGTGTTTGCATCTGACATTCATGCCCCTACGTGGGAGTGAGGACTATGATATTACCTTGTGATGCCTATTACATTGGATTACATGCCTACAGTATCGGAAATGGCTGCCCATTAGGTGACAGCATGCCGTTTGACTGTACGGAATCTGCGGCCTATCCAGAGTTTGATTCATATTATTGGTGTGTTTCTCTTACAATCTGCACCCATCTGGCTAATACATGGGAACTGACACTCTTCAATACAAACAAGTAATTGGGTTTTTGAAACCACATCCTTCAGCCGAGTCATGCTACTGCATACCTAATATTCTATCATCTTTCTAAGGTTGTCAGTGAAATATGTGCTTTCTGTCCCTATCAGACCTCTCATACGATTGGGGAAATATACAAACTGAATCAGAGACATGGCATAACAACATTAGGGACACATTTAAGTTATTGGTGCTATTAACCTAACACATTGACAGACTCAGAGCATATGAATTCATACACATTTTCTGAGGCAAATGATGTTTATAACTCTTAATTGTTGTCGTTATTCATTACATGAAATTCACCACCTTTCCTCCAAATTTCACTAGTTTTAGGAGGGATTAAGTGGGGCAGAGTTTGAAACCGAGTCAAAATCTGGGACGACTCTGAAAATCAGGGACAGTTCAGAGGTATGGTCCCTATTTGTTCCCCCAATGGTTTATGTCCTGTCCAGTGGATGTGCTCTTAGGGGTTGAGAGGTATGGGCATCAGCTATGCCCATTCTGGAATATTACTTACATCCCCAGGGCAGTCCTAATACAACTTTGCCCACCAACACCTGCACGCCTAATTGCATACCCATAGTTCCCCCACCTGCCACTCCTCTACAGCACTCATCCTTACTGTGGGTTCAGGTGGGGTATAAACACACCACTACACACTGCCCACTCTCCCCGTGTCAGGACACATGTCGTACGTTGTGTCAACACATGGGTTATCAGGCTTACACAACCTACTAGTCCGTGTACATCTACAGGCTGGTTTGATAAGTCATTACCAGGACTGCCTCCGATCATAAAATTTTGGTGTCCCACAAGGGACATCGATGTCTATGTTTCAAGATTAGACCTGACAGGTCTCTCCCACTGGTAGTATCCTGCCAGTGGTCTGGGAAGCAGTGCTGTGTTTACCTTTATTGTGTGTCTGTATTTCTCACTGGTCTAGCTGGGGGGGGGGGTTGATGCTACATGTTACACGTTCGTTTATTGGACCCCTCACCTCCATATGCATGGCCTGTGAACATATGTTACTCGTAACTGCTGTATCATATCCTAGCTATATACGTGTATGTTTACAGTCACATATATATATCTATATATATATATATATATATATATATATATATATATATATATATATATATATACATTACTACATACAGATATATCTGTATATGTATGCATACATGTATATTTATATTTTGCTGTCTAAATATATAAATATATATATATATATATATATATATATATATATATATATATATATATATATATATATATATATATATATATCACAACATATGGGTCTATGGGTGTTTGCATATGTATACATTTATATGTGGGTATGTATCTGTATTCTATCTCTGTATGTATACGTTTGTACTACGGAGAGGGAAAGGCTTATCTCTATGTTGGTATGGGTAGATATACACACACATACCTCTACATATTTACGTCTACATGTGGTTTCATAGTTTCATAGTATAGTACTAGGCTATCTGCCCTAGGGCATTTATAAGCCTAGCCAAAGTGTATGTGGCTTTCACCACCCCATGTAATGATACAAAAGTGTACAATTTAAATTAAATTTAGTTTAATGTGCCTCTATCTAGCAATGACACAGAGATGACCCCCGGGGTAAACCTACGATCACCCATCCATTCGTCCAGATTTCTCTTGAAGAGAGTCAGTGAGGGGCTCTGCCTAACATGGACAGGTTTCCTGTTCCAGAGTGCGGGAAGCCTCTGGGCTATAAATCTGTCCCTCCAGCATGTCCTATTCATATTTGTGCTGAAGTTTAGATCCTTAGCTCTCGTGGCTCTGATGGATTTGGATTTTTTGAGGTGGAGCATGTCCATTAATTCTGAATTGGACATGGCCTTGTACGTAAGGCACAGATCACCTCTGAGCAGGCGGTATGCTACTGAATAGAGCTGGAGCTTTTTCAGTCTGGCAGCATATGACATATGCTGGTGACCCTTGATCCTCTTGGTAAGGTACTTTTGGGGTCTCTCCAGCTGCTGCAGGTGCCAGGTGAGGTACATACCAAATGGGGCATTGTACTCAATCATAGGCCTGATAAGGGAGGAATATAAGGGTACAATGACATCCTTTGATCTGGATGTGAATCCCTTCATGATAAGGTGGGCAAGGTAGAAGGTCTTTCTAACCACTTTGGTGATATGGGTGTCAAATGAGAGGTCACTGTCAACTTGGGTCCCCAGGTCTCTGATTACTTTTTCCATACTTAATGGATAACCACCTATCTGGTAATTTGTGGGTACTTTGTTTTTTCCAAAGGGGATGACTATACATTTTTTGGCATTTAGTTTAAGGCCATGACTCTGGCACCAGTCATCTGTTTCTGTGAGGCCCTTCTAGAGGATGTATGTGTCAGCTGGTGTGTCGACTATGGCACCTAGTTTGCAGTCGTCTGCGAACTTTGTCAGCCACAACCCCCCTATGTTTGCCTGCACATCTGAGAAATAAATGCCGAACAAAAGGGGTCCCAAGACAGAGCCCTGTGGGACTCCGCTTGTAACTGGCTTAGAGTCTGATATAGCTCCAGCTATTCTGACTTTGTGGGTTCTGTCCTTTAGCCAGTTTGCAACCCATCTTGTGAAAAACGGGTTTACATTTAAGCTGTTGAGCTTGTCTATGATGCCTGAGTGGGGTATTGTGTCAAAGGCTTTTGCCAGATCCAGGTAGGCTGTATGAACTGCTTTGCCTTCATCGATGGCTCTAGTGACTGTTTCAAAAGAGTCCACCAGGTTTAAAAGACAGGATCTGCCTTTTACAAAGCCGAACTGGGTAGGGTCAATTGTCTGTAGGTCCCCGATGTCTTTGTTTATGAGTTCCATAATGACCCTTTCCATAGCTTTGCAGACCAGGCTGGTTAAGCTTATGGGGTGGTAGTTTCCAGGGTCTGTAGAGGTGCCACCTTTGTAGAGTGGGACCACTGTAGCTGTACGCCAGTGTTCAGGGACGTATCCTGTAGCAAGGCTAAGATTAAACAGCGTTCTTATGTGCGGGTTTAGCTCCTCTAGGAGTTCACGTAGCACGCAACCCAGGACACCGTCAGGTCCCATGGATGCTGTATTTTTAGCTTTGCTGAGGGCAGCTCTCACCTGGACATCTGAGATTTCAGGGAGGTTGCATTCAGCTGAGATATTTATTTCGTCTTTTGGGGGAGAGGGAGGGGAGAAATTTGCACTGAACCTGTCTGCCAGTATGTTGGTAATATCTGTGGGTTCAGTGTACTTTTTGCCATTATGAACTAACTCTGCTCATATCTGAGGGTTTCCGCCCAGGTTTCTAACATAACTGAAGAAGGCCTTGTGATTATCTTTAGTGTCCTTAGCGATTTTTCTCTCGAAGTTGGCCTTTGATGATTTTATTAGCAAACGTAGTTTTTTGCTAGTGCTGATCAGGGATGCCTTCCCTTTATGGGATTTTGCTCTGTCTTGCAGTAGCTTCCTTCTTTTGTTATAAAGTTTGTTTATGGCTGGGGTCCACCAGATAGGATGCCTGCCTTTGGTGGAAAGGGTCTTGGTTTTATTTGGGATTGCATGATCCATGCATTCTTGGAGATGCCCATAGAAAGCATTTGTGAAGGATTCAGCAGTGTGGGATGTGGTTTCCACTGGCCCAGGGGGCTTGAAGGATATCATTTCAGTCCTAAGGAGTGTAAAGTCGGCTTTTGAGAAGTTTCTCAATGTGGTCTTTTGTGCTGGGGGTGGAGGTGGGATATGAATATCTAGGGTTATTAGTTTATGGTCTGATCTCACTAGTGAGGGGTATACTTCTGGTGTTGATCATTTTGTCCCCATGTTTGTGATGATCAGGTCAAGTATATTATTTCCCCTTGTGGGGGAGGTGACTAGTTGATCCATCACATTTGAGTTGATGAATTCCAGGAACCTTTGGGTTAGGGTGTTGTGGCTTGAGTAATGCACCCAGTCTATGTTTGGGTAGTTGAAGTCTCCCAATATGATAGTATTTGGTGAGACATTCATATCCTCCAGTGTCTTCAGGAAGGCTGAATGGAGTTCCTGAGATTGCAAGGGTGGTCTGTAGCATGCTACAAGTTGTATAGCAGTTTTGCCTACAGTTAGTTGCACATTTATTCCGTTCCTTGCCATATAGATTACACTTTGCTGCAGTGGGACTCATAGTGGGTGTGGCTGCTCATTGGGTAATGCCTCTGCCCAATGAACACATTCGCGTATATCCCTAAGGCTGTCCATATAGGCCCACATCAGCCAACACCTGCACACCTAGACCCATAAGTAGCTACCCATATTTCCCCCACCCGCACTTCCTCAACACCACCTATCCTTACTCTGGGTCCTGGTCTGTTCTGGACACACCACTACACGCTGCCCACTCTCCACTTCACGGGAACCATTTCATACAATTGTCTCGGCCCATGAGTCATCAGGGTTTCCCACCCTTGTATTCCGAGTATGTATACACCACAGCCAGAATAGCCGGTCTATCACCTTCTTTTGGCCTTGGCAATTTTTGGGGTGTCCCGCAAAGGATAGTCCAGTCTGTGTTCCAAGATTAGAATTCATAGGTGCACTGTGTACTCCCCCAGTTGAATCCTGCTATGGTCTGGGGAGCAGTGGACTCTTTACATTATTTGTGTGTATGTTTCCCGCGTCTGGCTGGGGGGGGGGGTGGAAGGTCATGCTACGTGTTTCATGTTTCTTGCTTGGGCTCCTCACTTCCATTGGCATAGCCTGTGAACATATGTCATTCTTGTGTGCTGTTTCCTATCATAGCTGTATATCTATGTGTGTGTGTCTATATATATATATATATATATATATATATATATATATATATATATATATATATATATATATATATACGTATATGTATATGTCTGCAAATACGTATATGTATATGTCTGCAACTATATATATATATATATATATATATATATATATATATATATATATATATATATATATATATATATATATATATATATATGTCTATACATATACTTGTGTATATATATATATATATATATATATATATATATATATATATATATATATATATATGTGTGTGTGTGTGTGTCTGTAAAGCAATACATACCCCGTGCAAACACACTTCCACATGCTTACTGGTGTTTATATATGCTTGACCTGTTTACTAGTGCCTTATTCATTATGACACTGACACTTCACTCCAGTTATCTTTTAATTGATATTTTGCAGGTTATAAGGCGGACAGATGTCGCAGTATGTTCATGTATGGATTACCGATGATAAATGGTATGTGATACAGTGGGATTCGGTACAGGAATGGCTGTTCGTTAGGGGGTTGCTCTAACCAATACACTATTGTTGTGCTGCTTCATTTGCATATATACCCATATACCCATGGCTCCTGATTCCCCAAACACACACCCCAACGCCTCCCTAACACTGCTGTCATCCATTCTCCAGTTGGATTTGTGGTGTATACACACCACTACACATTGGCCACTCCCTACTCCTATAGAACCATCCCATGAGTTGAGTCACTCCACGTATCCTCAGAACTTCCAAACGTTTAGTCCACAAATATTGGTGAGAGACAAAAAAAATACTATTCACAATTTTTGGGTTGTCCCACATGGGACATGCATGTGTTTATGTCAAGATTAGACTCTGTACTTCATTATATCCTTACTCCCGTTAACATGACACTACAATTAATTAATCTGTATATGACTATGTGGTAATGCACACGTTACACATGAGAGCCTAATTATGTACGTGTTCGGCGTATTTCTTTTACAAATAGACCGGTTTAGTAATTGGCATTGCCGTAGCAGGCAGATCACAGGAATGATTCCATCTGTGGGGGAGTCCTCACATTTGATTATTGTCAGCACAGCACTGACTTCGGACATTGTACACACTTCTGCGTTTTAGCAGTTTCGTCCTGTCCCTCTTCTGCACAACCTATTATTCTATCTATTGTCGAGGTTTGTAAGGGCACATTCATGTTATTTATGTTTGCAAATGGAATGAATGTGTTACAGAGAATGTACTTCTACATATTGATGCCTGCATGTGTGTATGCATAAATACCTATAACGAACTTGCTGACCTCCAAGGGGTGGTCCAATTAGAGACAGCTCATCCAAACCTGGCATGCCTGGCTCCATAATTTCATACCCATAGTTCCTCCACCCCACCCGTGTTCAAAATACACGCATACCTTCCATTGTCCACTTGTTATCGCAGCCATGACACACCTCTGACATTGCCCTCTCTAGAGCATTAGGGGCCCTACACGTATATTGTCCCACCCCATGTATTCTCAAGTTCTCCCACCATTTAGTCCTTGAACATACCTGCCCTTGCTTGTGTAATGGTTGGAAGGCCAAATGGTCTATCTATTTTTGGGTAGTCCCAACAGGGACTACCCTCTGCGTGTAAAGTAGACTTAGCAAAT
Source organism: Protopterus annectens (assembly GCF_019279795.1). NCBI lineage: Eukaryota > Metazoa > Chordata > Ceratodontiformes > Protopteridae > Protopterus > Protopterus annectens. The sequence goes on along the minus strand of NC_056728.1, from coordinate 113,828,044 downwards.
CAACAATGTTACTCCCACTGGTAATATCCTGCCTGTGGTGTGAGTAGCAGTGCTTTGCTCACTCCTGCCCAGCTTGATATGACATATGCTGACAGCACTATATAATACTGGGGTTGTTGTTGATTCCCTTCTCATTTCTTTTGTATGCTTTTTTGTTACGTCTTTCTTTCTTCATTTATATATATATATATATATATATATATATATATATATATATATATATTTATATGTATATGTATATATATTATATATCTGTATATACTTATATACATTTCCTAAGCTGGGCAGTGCTTAGACCCGTGCAAGTGCACTCAGACTTGCTTACTGGTACTTATATGTGTTTACTGCTGCTTATTTGCGCTTACAGCTACTTACTAGTACCTTATTCATTATGACAGTGCCACTTTGCTTGAATTATATTTATGTTAAATATGTCATGCGATACTCTTATGTCGGTTTTATGGAAAAACAACATTCATTCCACATGGAAAATGATATGTGCTATTGTTGGGCTTGAACTCTGATGTTTGATAGGCGGATGCTCTAAACACTGCACTATTGACACTTACGTTGATTCCGCTTGTTTTCCTCTATTTGAATGAATATGCTGTGTAAGCTACGCTCGGCTGAGGGTAGGCGATGCGCAGACACGCTGCGCTTTGCTTACACCTTCACTATTGCTGCAATTCGAACGTATAATAGGGACACGGTGACAGGGAATCTAATTGTGACAGTTCTAGGGACAGGGCTCTACATTCCACTACGTGCTTGTGTGTTTACTACTTCGATTTTATTTCACTGTTTGTGGACACTCTTGTATACTTAGCATACATTTCGGTATCCACAGACACTGACTTACTGACTTACTATTAGGGGCAGGTTCTACTAGTAGGCATAGTAGGTTTTGCAAGTGTTGAGGCATGTTTACGCCTCCGTAGAGCACTTGTACACGCCCCCTGCACTCGCACATATTTCCTGTGCATGTCGAGGGTGCGGCAGCACACCCTCATACATATTCATATGGCGCTGCTGTTCCATCTGTAGTGAGGATGCTCGGCGCAAGTCTAAAACCATCCTTGTGCTGATCTTCTTGAATCCCAGGGCTTGTCTCAAAATTGTTGCCTTTTAATGCTTTTGCTTACATTAAAATCATTCTGGGTGCTACGGTCTATCTTCAGATGTATTGGTTGTTTGGATTTTGATTTTTATCTTAGACACTTTGGCTTCTTTGAGATTTTATTTTTATTTTTTGTTAAATAAAAAATGTTGAATGTAATCTGTGCAAAAATGGAGTTTGAAATTGTTGACCACCAATCACTCCTTCATTCACATTGTGTTATTCAAGACACAGCTTCACAGGCAGGTACTAGTCCATGCTTTTTTCTGTATGGATCATGCTATATTCCACTCACATCGTGGCTGTTTTTTTTTAATTTCACAGTCCTAACTGCACATTTTATGTATACCTGACACATGATGGCAGCATGCATATAATGATAGATGAATTTGTGATATTTGTTATCATATGGGAATGACATTTGCCCTGTATCCACTCACTTACACTGGGTCCCTACTCCCCATCCCCCAAAACCTTGCCTTCACTATACTGCTTATTATTTTTCTAAATGATTTTTCTCCCATTCTTTAAGTTATCTTCCCAGTTAGATATGTCCCATTCATTACACTCCAGTTCAGGTGAAGAGCTGACAATACAAGACCATTACTCAAGTAAGTGGTCATCTAGTCTGTAGTCAGTTCTTCATCCTTTTATACCAGTAAAAGTGGCTGTACTACTCATTTTTTGTAAGCTGTTGTACAAAGAGATGGCTATAACTGCTTCATAAGATAAATCTTGTCTTCGTGTTAAATTCTAAATGACAAGACTACAAACTTTGCATCTGATTCTCTAACCATGCAAAGCCAGCCTTATACATAGGCAAATTCGGCGATCACCTAGGGTGCCATACTTGCCATTCTTGCAGAACTATTTCTCTGTTTATTTATTTATTTAGAGCACTGTTTCTGCTCAGAAATACACATATAAATACTACGAACATTGAGTAATCCAGCTGGGCAGTGCTCATCTCTGAATTGCATTGTGAATCACATTTTCAAATGATGCTAGGTCATGGGAGTACAAACCTCACATCATTCAAATGCAGGCATTAAGGTGCACTTGAAGGAAGCATTATTCATTTTTTTTTCTTTATACATACTTGAAATAAAATCAGGGACATTCTGAAGAATTAGGTACATATTTCAATTTCAAGGAATGGAATGGTGAGTTCGCATTACCACTGTTTTAAAATAAGGCTGGCAATGCTCAAACAGATAGTAATATGTTTGACTTTGTTGAGTGGACAAATGAGATGGGATGAGATGATATAAGATGAGATGAGATAAGATGAGATGGGATGGGATGGGATAAGATGAGATGGGATGGGATGAAATGAGATGAGATGAGTGGCATGGGGATGAAATACGTATTCTACATTTTTGCTGGTAGTGATCAACCAAATATTTTGGTAATATTTCCTTGCTTTTTGATTTGTTTGGAAAGTTGAGGTGAGATAAGTGCAGCTATTTTTACAGGGATGCTAGTATTGATCAACCATATATTTTAGGCAATATTTCCCCAGCTTTGTGATTTATGTGAAGTGTGGACTAACATTCTTTATCGTGTGCTAGCTTGTTTGTGTGGATTATGGAGGTGAAATATTACATAGCCACCAAACATAGCTCTCAATGCATCAGGGGCAAATGTCAACATAACTGGGGACAAATATGGAAATGAAGAAGTACAATCATGGACACTTAAAATATTAGTACTACTAACTTAGGACATTGACAAAATAAGAACAGCTGCCTCGTGGTTATGGCATCTTTGCAGGCTTGCTAGTTGTTGCTGAAGCACCTACCAAGGGGAGAAAACGCTGAGAGAAAAAAAGGAGCCACTTTTGTGATTTTAAGTATTTTCTTCTGATTTCTTGTTAAGTTTTACTGCTTTGCCGCCTACTTTTTGGCATTTTCCGGCTTGCTAAAGTTTATATCTGTAACAGTAACAGTACTTGGAACACATCTAGAGCCTGTTTACTGCATTTCATGTGTTGCACTTAATTTAAAATAATTATTTTCTCTAAAAACTGCATTTTACCTGATTTTGACCTAGCACTCAAGTGTGGGGTCATTTATTGCACCGTTGTGATTATTTTGCTGCTTGTGCATCTCTGCTACCTTTAAACTACAACAAAAAGAAAAAAAAAATCTTGCTTTTTTCCCAGTTTCTGAAAGTTAAAGTTCAGTTACAGATTTGCTGTTCTGAACTGTTTGGAAGTTTCTAGAAGGCCAGTGCTTGCTTGGGCTAAAGGGAAGTCTCTGTGTTCACCAGTGGGAGTGGTTAACACTGAACAGCCTGCCTGTCCCTGGAGGAGTGGTTACTACCTAGAAGCTGTAGTTTTATTGGCCATTTTGGGTCAATTCTAAACTCCTTGATCTCTCTCTCTTAAAACCCGGCTGCCTCGTGGTTTTGACATCTTTTCAGGCTTGCTAGTTGTTGCTGAAGCACCTACCAAGGGGAGAAAATGCTGAGAGAAGAAAAGGAGCCACTTTTGTGATTTTAAGTATTTTCTTCTTATTTTTTGTTAAGTTTTACTGCTTTGCCACCTACTTTTTGGCATTTTCCGGCTTGCTAAAGTTTATATCTTTAACAGTAACAGTACTTGGAACACATCTAGAGCCTGTTTACTGCATTTCCTGAGTTGCACTTAATTTAAAATATTTTTTTTCTCTAAAAACTGCATTTTACCTGATTTTGACCTAGCACTCAAGTGTGGGGTCATTTATTGCACCGTTGTGATTATTTTGCTGCTTGTGTATCTCTGCTACCTTTAAACTGCAACAAAAAGAAAAAAAAAAATCTTGCTTTTTTCCCACTTTCTGAAAGTTAAGAAAGTTCAGTTACAGAATTGCTGTTCTGAAATGTTTGGAAGTTTCTAGGCCAGTGCTTGCTTGGGCTAAAGGGAAGTCTCTGTGTTCACCAGTGGGAGTGGTTAACACTGAACTGCCTGCCTGTCCCTGGAGGAGTGGTTACTACCTAGAAGCTGTAGTTTTATTGGCCATTTTGGGTGAATTCTAAACTCCTTGATCTCCCTCTCTACAACCCTACAACTCTCTTTTTGCGCGGTTTTGCGCACTGAGCAGCGTCGGGCAGCACAGCCTAAACAGGTTTAAACTATTCCAGGCTCCACAACGTCTGCTCTTCACTTTTTCCCTTAGAACTGTTCAAGCTCTCAAAGTAATCACTCTATTCTCTTTCTAAAGCCCTGCACTTGCTCAGCTCTTATAAGGAAACACTAACTAACTAAAGCACTACACCATCCTTGACTTCTCATAACTATTAGGCTCCCAATTGGTCCTTCCTGATCAAGTGAAAAATCAGTTCCCTTCCCTAATCTGATCAGTAAAAAACCAGATCCCTATACTAATCTGGTATGTCCAAGGGTCAGTTTCAAGGTTACTCTCCAGTCCAGCTGGTGAATCTGGGAATTTTGAGGCAATGTTACAATTGCCTTATGTACAAAGACAACCCTCTCCTCCTTACAACAAACTCTAATACATGTGAGAGATGCAGTTACACAGCCAAACTGGTGGCAGAGCTCTCTCAACCCAAGACTGGCACAGTCAGTCAGGAGGAAAAGGTAATCACCCACACCACAAATCCAGTCTCACACAGACCTATTGCATCTGCATACCCAGCACATAAACACACAAAAACATACCCGGAGGCTCTAAATAAAAATCTGCCTAAACAGCAAAGACCTCCTAAGCAGATATCCAAGCAACAGCCACCTCTCAACAATACCCATGAATCACATATCTTACAAAATCAGTGTGCCTCACAGTCACAGCCCTTAAGGCCAAACAACACACCAAATACACTTGTTATAGGGGACTATATTGTCTGGCACACTGATTTCACCAGAATGAACAAGGAAAGGGTCCCTGTAAGCTGCCTGTCGGGTGCCAGGATCCGCCACATAATGCAAGCACTCGGGTCACTCCAAAGCAAGTACAAGTATGACTCTGTCATTGTCCATGCTGGTGTGAATGACCTGAGACGTACCTCCCTGGACTACATGAAAAGAGACATAGAGGAGCTCTCTGACCATGTAGCCCAGGCTGGTATGACCCTGACCTTGAGTAGCATCTTGCCCTCACCAAGAGTGATGCCACAGTATAAAGACAAAATGATCAGTTTCAACAATTGGCTAAAGTATTGGTGTCATTCAAAGGGGATCCAGTGTCTGTCTGCCTGGGATGACATGCTCGACAAGCCACGTTGCTTTGCTAGGGATGGTTGCACCTGTCACCCTTAGGCTTTCGTATACTGGCCAAGGCTCTTGCCACCCCTATAGTGCCTTTTTTAGGCAAGGCTCAAAGGACAAACCCACCTCCATAGACAACCCAAGGATAAAAAAACTAAAGGTGATGCTACTCAATACCAGAAGTCTAAACCTCAAGATGCACGCACTCGAGGCTCTCCTCAGTATGGAGAAAATCGATGTTTGTGACGTAACAGAAACCTGGTTCAAGGCTCCTGAGAGCACCCCAGCACTACCAGGTTATAACTCATACCATGCATTTCAGCCCCAAAACTCAGACCGAAGCACAAAAGGAGGGGGAGTATCTATATTCATCAAAGATACCTACACCTCCAGGTTAGTGGCACTGCACTAAGCATCGGAAACCATCCGTGTGCAACTAACAGTGGGCAAAACTGCCTTTTAGTTTGTAGCCTGCTACAGAACACCCTCCCTATTACAGGAACCCCACTTGGCATTCCTGAGAACACTGGAGAATATGAAGGTCTCTCTAAACACTATGTTATTGGGTGACTTCAACTACCCAAGCATTGACTGGGAAAACTACTCAAGCCCAAACACCCCCGCCCAACGGTTCCTTGAATTTATAAACTCTAACGCAATGGAACAACTGGTCACCACTCCCACAAGAGGGAACAACATATTGGACCTGATCATCACCAACATGGGGACTCTATGTTCCACACCAGAGGTAAACCCCTCATTCGTAAGATCAGACCATAAACAAATTTCCCTGGACATCCATATCCCGTCCCCACCCCCAGCCAAGGAAATCACTGTAAAGAATTTCTCAAAAGCCAACTTTGCACTTCTCAAGACTGAGGTGGAATCCTTCAAAGCCCCTGGGCCAGAGAATAATACAGCCCAATCCGCAGAATCCTTTACAAATGCATTCTATGAGCACCTGCAGGAATGCATGGATTGTGCTATCCCAAATCAAACCAAGACTCACTCCTCCAAAAACTGGAGACCGATCTGGTGGACCCCGGCCATAAATAAGCTATACAACAGAAGAAGGAAGCTACTACATGACAGAGCAAAATCCCAAAAACGGAAGGCATCTCTGATCAGTATTAGCAAGAAACTTTGATCCCTCATAAAATCATCAAAGGCCAGCTTCGAAAGAAAAATTGCCCTAGACACTAAAGATAATCACAAGGCCTTTTTTAGTTATGTCAGGAACATGGGTGGAAACTCCCAGATATGTTCTGAATTGTTGCATAACGGTACAAAATATACCGACCCTACAGACATAGCCAACATCCTGGCAGACAGATTCAGCGCAAACTTCTCCCCCCTTCCCCCCAAAGGAGCAAATGCCTATCCCAACTGAAAGTAACCTCCCTGACATCACAGATGCACAGGTGAAAGCTGCCCTCTCCAAAGCAAAAAACATAGCATCTATGGGACTGGACGGTGTCCCAGGCTGTGTCTTACATGAGCTCCAAGAAGAACTGAACCCTCACATTAAGTCACTGTTCAAACTTAGCCTTACTACAGGATATGTACCCAAAGAATGGCGTACAGCTACAGTGGTCCCACTCCACAAAGGTGGTGCCACAACGGACCCTGAAAACTATCGCCCCATAAGCCTGACTAGTCTGGTCTGTAAAGCTATGGAGCGTATTATCATGGAACTCATAAACAAAGACATTGGGAGCCTCCAGACACTGGACCCTACCCAATTCGGCTTTGTTAAGGGCAGATCTTGCCTCTTAAACCTAGTTGATTTCTTTGAAACAGTTAACAAAGCCATAGATGAGGGTAAGGTAGTCCATACAGCCTACCTGAACCTCGCAAAAGCCTTCGACACAATACCCCACTCGGGCATCTTAAATAAGCTTACCAGCTTAAATATCAACCCCTATATCACAAGATGGGTTGCAAACTGGCTCAGAGATAGAACCCACATGGTCATAATTGCAGGTGCCATGTCAGAATCCAAACCAGTTACAAGTGGCATCCCACAGGGCTCAGTTCTGGGACCGCTCTTGTTTGGTATATACTTCTCTGAGGTTCGGGCTAACACGGGGGGATTATGGCTGACAAAGTTCGTAGATGACTGCAAACTGGGGGCCATAATCGAATCTCCAGCTGACACAAGCATCCTCCAAAAGGGTCTCACAGAGATGGATGCTTGGTGCCAGAGCCACGGCCTCAAGCTAAATGCTAAAAAGTGCATAGTCATCCCCTTTGGGAAAAACAAGGTGCCCACAAATTACCACATAGTTGGTAATCCATTAAGTATGAAAGAAGTAATTAGAGATTTGGGGACCAACGTAGATAGTAATCTCTCCTTTGATAATCACATTGCCAAAGTGGTTAGAAAGACCTTTTATATAGCCCACCTTATCATGAAAGGGTTTGCATCTAGATCAAGAGAGGTCATTGTGCCCCTCTACTTGTCACTCATCAGGCTCATAATTGAATACAATGCCCCTTTTGGGATGTACCTTACCCGACACCTGCAGCAACTGGAGAGATCCCAAAAGTACCTCACCAAGAGGATCATGGGCTACAAACAGATGTCCTATGCAGCTCGACTAAAGAAACTCCAGCTCTACTCAATTGCTTACCGCCTACTCAAAGGCAATCTATGCCTGACGTACAAAGCCATGTCAAACCCAGAATTAATGGACATGCTCCACCTCAAAAAATCCAAGTCCCTTAGAGCTACACACTCCAGGGACCTAAACCTCAGCACAAAAATAAATAGGACATGCTGGAGGGACAGATTCATTTCCCAGAGGCTCCCCTCACTCTGGAATAGAATCCCAATTCATATTAGACATAGCTCCTCTCTGACCCTCTTCAAGTGAAATCTGGACGCGTGGATGGGAAATCGCAAATTCACCCCTGGGATCTCTTCTGTGTCCCTGCTAGACAGAGGCACAGTAAACTAGTCTTAAAAGGGTACATTCTATGACCTACTTTATAGAGGCACAGTAGGCTAATCTAACAGGGAGGCGGAAGCCAAATACACTCTGGCTAGGCTTATAAATGCCCTAGGGCAGATAGCCTAGTATCTGCCTATGAACCTATGAACCTAAGAAATTGTGAATTAATATACATTATGTGAAGTAAAAGAAGTCTATAATTCTAATTATTATCATTATTTATGAAGTGTAATTCACCATCTTTTCTTCAAAAGTCACTATTTTTAGGAGGAATTAAGAGACAGAGCTAAAATTTGAGTCAAAATCAGGGACAGTTAAGAGTTATGCTATCACGTGTTGTGGCTATAACTGCTAGATGGGGGTTGGGGTTAGATGAATGACATTAATGAACTTCCTGTCGTTTCTCAGTTTAAACTGTCACTTTCTGCCTTAGCAGGACTAGTGTGGATTTGTGAGAAGTAAAATGAACTACTTAAATGGATACCTGACATGCACAGGCAGACAAACAAAGCATAATTACTGTAGCTGTCATATTTGGAGGGGAAATTGCTAGCTACCTGCTTCTGTTTGCTTCTTATTTTGGTTTTGCAGGACTAATGTGATTATATGAAGCAAAGTGCAATATTTTAATGTGTGGCAACTGTTAGGAGTAAAGGTAAAACACATTGTCATCCTCTTTTATCATGATCTTGCATTTGAATTGTAAAAGAGGTGGCTATAACTGCTTCATAAGAGTTGTCTACATGAAAGTAATTGACCCTGTGGTCACTTGCTCAGTTTAACACTCATCCCTCAAGCACATAATGGATAAATGCATCAGAAAACACCCTGATTTTCTGAACTTCTGGGGGATGGAGACCCACATACACCAAGGCTATATAAGTAGATTTTGACATGGGCTTAGTAATCACTTCTGCTATGAACCCCATAGTCTAAAAATGACCCCAAGTCATAGGTATAAACAGATTATCTATTTACTTGTGGGGGGCAGGGGAGTCTAGGATGATGTCATTATTTCTTTAAAATTCCTCCAAAATCTCAGAAGTCAACTGTATCTTGTGTTGGACTGGTGACAGTGTGGTCATTATTCCTTTAACTTTCCTTCAAACTTCAGAGAGGTTCATGGAGGGTCACTATAGCTTGTATAGGAACACTGTACTGTCTCTGTAAGTAGCAAGTTGTAAACATTAATGTGATCATTATTTTTTTTTTAATTTCTTCACAGTCAGACATCTGGTACATATATATAGGTGGATATCTTTTGGGGACAGTGAATAAGCTGCTGCTTATATATGTCTGACAGCAAGTATGTTCTGTTTGTCTTTTCAGTTTTTTCCCAGTCTGACATCAGAGGGGTACGCAAAAGGTAACTGCTTTTTGTGGGCAGGGGATGAAGAGGCATGCTGTATATGAACATGACAGCACCAGCTTGAAATATATAACTGTGGGCATAAAAACCTTAATTTTATACCCAATTAAAAACCAAAGGGAAATACACAGAAAGCAACTACCTATTTTAAGTTGGGGGAGTTGGGGCCAGGTACTATTCCCAATAAATAAATAAATATATATATATATATATATATATATATATATATATATATATATATATATATATCCTCACAAGCATTTGCTTTCCCAAGTTCATTATGAAATAGTGTTTGGTCAGATATGAACATTAAAAGTTGGATACAACTTATTCCTTCCTTGAAACAAAAAGCAGGATTGCATTTCTTTTCCATATGCATGATTTTTGTTTAGGCCATCACTGGATGAAAAGGTTGGAAAAGGTATAAAATGCACCTCAGGGGATATATAACCCTCTGACTTCTTGGTGCTTAGCAGCCCCTGCTTAATTTAGTTATAACAGTGTTGTCTCAGTAAGTCAGGACATGCTGAAAGAATGCAAGAAAAAGCAGAGCTGAAGAGTAAGACTGAATCTTGTTCTTTGATCGTAGTTTTTGTTCAGACAATTACTGGCTGTAAAGGTTCTTTAAAAAAACTCTAAAATGCATCTCAGGTATGTAATAACCTTATGACTTCTGGGGGCATTGTGGCCCCCAGAACCCCTGCTTAATGCAGTTGTCTCCTCCACAATTGTTAGAGTCGTGTTGCCTAATCATTTTGGATGGATCAATGAACTGCAGAATGAATGAGTGAATGATTGTAGGAAAAAATGAAAAGTAAGACAAACTGTGCGAGGAAAAACTTGTGAAAGAGAAAAAAGACTGCAAAAACTAAAAAAGTCCACAATCCTCAGTGGGCAAGACTTCTTCAGAAAGTGCTAACTTGGATTGTCTGTTCGTTTTGGAATAAACCTGGTTATTTGTTTGGATTCTCCCTGCTGCTTGTGGACTTTTTAGTTTTTGTGTGAAGAAAAAGAAGGAAAAAACATTAATAATCTGGACAGTGTGAATATGTCAGGATGGGTTGAGCAGAAGATGGAGTTCCATGAAGCATTTTCACCTAGGACACCAGTTTACTTAAAGCCAACCTTCCTACCATCCAAGCCTTGCTGTGCTGAACAGTGCTGGTTTCTTAATTTCAGCCCCTATAGATATAATTAAAAATGCAATTTCTGAATATATGCACCCATTCAAAAGAAGGATTTCAAACAACACATCATTTACTATATTCCCATTTGTAAACAAATCAAAAGCACACCCAAACACAAACACATTTAAAACAAAATATTAGCTATTATTTCAAAGTAGCAAGTAAAATAGCCAAAATGGAACCGGAAGATAATACTAATATACTTACATGGTCTTTATACAAAGATGCAAATAATTTATTTATACTTGTTTACCGAGGTAGTGCATTGATCAGTATTGACCTATATCAGGCTCAATACAAAATACAAAACATTTCACAAACATAAAAATACAGAAATGTAAGCAATGACACATGAGTTCAGACTAATCACATAGAAAAAAAGTGTATATACATTCCAGTGAACAAGCACAGTGCAATGTCCAATATATACATTAGTTTCTAAGTTGAGTCAATTTTCAGTAAATCTTGAGGGAGAGGTAGAGACTTTGAAAGATGATAGGTTAGGCGATATGTCTTGTGTTCAACCAGGAGCATGTTTGGCCTGGATGAAGTGCTTTTTGAGTTGTATTCTGAATTTGGAATAAGTGCTGATTTCCATAATGTCAGTGGGGAGAGCTTGCCAAAGTGTATCTGAGAGGAGAAAGCTGTGGTGCTTGGCTCAGGAGGTAATGAGAGATAGTGTGGTTTGTGAGTAGTGTCTCAGATTTTATGAGGAGGTCTTTCATTAAGTCCAGCTGCAATGGGAGTAAATGTGCAGAACTGGTATGTATGAGTATGTTGAGTTGGGATCCTAAAAGAAGGTTTGATCTTTGTGTTATGGGTAATCATTTATTTTTTTCTAGGTTAATACAATGGTGCTCACAGAGGGAAACATAAAATTAAACTCCAGCATAATACTAGGTCATAGTTTAACCTCAATATTTCATGCTTAAGTGTGGGTTTTACTAGAATGCTTTCATTCCTGCTATGTTTGATTATTTGAGTTTCACCCCAGTGATTAAACCTCAGTAGGTGTCAGTAAATCTAGCATAACCAGTGCATGGATCTTATATAATAATAATAATAATAATAATAATAATAATAATAATAATAATAATAATAATAATAATAATAATAATTTCTAATTTTCTATGAACTTTTACCAATTTACAGTTTGAAATTGAATAAAACAGCATGATGACTTGCCCTGATGTTTGGTTGCAGCCAAAGCCAGGTAGTGCAAACATAATGCATGGACATGCATGTTATGTCTTAAACAGCTAAACATTCAGTCATTCTGTCATCAATAGCAGACGGGAATGCCCAAGGGTGGGGGGCAGGGTGCAAACAAGGGGACTGAAATAGTTCTTCAGGTAATGAAGATTACTGCCTGCATTTTTTGGGTGAGATTATAAATCTAATCCAATCTAAAACATGAGATATGTGCTCCAGAATGTAAACTTCTGTTCCAGTTTTTTTCATAGCAATCATTGTAAACAGATCATTACCCAGTACATATGCATGAGTGTAAGTAGTTAATTTTGCAATAAGCAATTCTGCTGTATGTTTTTGTCCTAGAATAACAAATGAAATTATTTATACGTCCATTCTGCCAAAAGTTTTGACTTGTTTGCTTTATAATTATTGCAGTAGAAAGTTGAAATTCTAAAATAAAAGCCTATGCCAGTAAGTAATGGTTTTCACATATACAGCATATTTGCTTAGCTATGAATATTTATTAAAACAATTTAGCCTTTGTCAGGAGCATTCATTCATAGAAAACTGCTGTAAATTTTTGAGTATTTCATTTCTACAAGATGCTCTGCATTCTTTTATAAATGGATAGTTTGAAGTCTATGCTGACATACATCCAAATACTATGATTTCTGAAAACAGTAAGATGCAAGTTATCTAATTTTATTGCACAAGAATATACCTCACTTAGAAGCTACAATGTAATAATTTTGTTTAGATGTATTAATAATATAAATAGACATTCTATACTTGTGAATGTCAAGGCAATACTTTTAATGTGATGCTCTTTCTTTCCACCCCTATTCATTTATTAACTCTGGATAATTTCCACAAGGGCGTGCACAGAAGTTAGTGTTTATGAATGGCAACCTAACATGCAGATCTACTGGAATGTTGCATATTTAAGTTAGCAGAAAAAGTTAAGGTGGGTGGAACATCCTTATTTAATCTTTTTTTTTAATTTTAGTAGTTTGAAATAAACTGTAATAGAAAAGTTCATGGAACGCTTGGAAATGTAAAAACATTGTTCATGGCTTCTGTTCAAAAGTGTTTTTGCAGTGATAAAGCAAACAGATAAATAAATCCATTGCTCTTACTGCAGTTTCTCATGGAAATGGGGACACAAACCAACTGCACAATTCAGTGGCAATGAATATCAATCAGCGCAATCATGGAAAAACTGCACGTGGAGGAGTTTGTCACTCTTAAACATGTAAGGTCATGGTACTATGTCTGCATAAGTGATAGCCTTAAAAGACAGTCAGTTTCGACATTAGTTTTCCTGGAACTCATGGGTAATTTATCAACACAAACATTTTAATATTCTGTTAGGAGCAATATGATTAGGTCAGCACATTTTAAAATTATTTCTTTCACTGGAAAACCAGTTTCCCAGAATACATAAGGTGTTCAAAAACTGGTTTCATATTATGTTACTTCCAAAATCTGAAATTTCACAGGAAAATAAACAGAAAATGAACCTGAAACTCTTGCATTTTCCATGTTCTTTTACCCTCTCCATAACATTCTTACATATAACACAAACTGTTCTACCCTACTCAGCTCTTATCTGCCCCTGATAGAAAAAGGTACTGCTAATGAATTCCATGTGGGCAAACACTTTGATCTTCAAAGTGTTTTCTTACAGCACATTACTCTATGACAGTGAGCACCTCATTGACATGACCCTTTATTTCTTGTACCATGCCTGATACTGACTACCACTGATCCTCAGTGCTTTAGCAGAAGGGTGAGAGGTAGAGCACCTTACCTTCCCACAAACGTCAATTACCCCATCTGGTGCAGTTAATTAGCAAAGTGTAAGTAACCTCATAGTGCTCTGATCATCTCATATTACATGATCTGCTCCGTAATATCCTATACCAGCCACACAGCAGACTGAAGTCAGAATGCCTATCTATTATATAGAAGATATCCACCATGTAGTAAGCATTCATAGTAAAGGGCATGATGACATGACTACCTGACTTATCAAGTGACATAAGATTTTTTTTTCACATTTTTGTAATCATCTTTTTGCGCACTTCCAGCGCATAGCAGTATAGATCAACAAGGAGGCCCAGTCAGTATACAGTCGCTCGTAGGTAGTTAAATGCATGTAGTCCAGACAGCCACTAAGAAGCCCAGAAGCCCAGCACAAATTCTCCAAAGCACTGTCTGGTTAAGTGACTTGCTCAAAGGCACACAGTAGGCAAAAGAAGGTAGAACATTTCAAACCATGGACCCATGGAAGAAGAAGCATTTTATTCCTCTGCACTAACTACCAGACATCTCTCGCTCTTTTTTCTCTAGATATATAACATATATATATATATATATATATATATATATATATATATATATATATATATATATATATATTTATATATGTGTGTGTGTGTGTGTGTGTGTGTGTGTGTGTGTGTGTATGTGTGTGTGGCTCTTGCTTAGCTGTCTGGCATTGTTACAGACCCTCCATGAAAAGGAAATTACACATGCTGTTCTGCACAGTGTGGATATCATGGACAGGTGCACAGTAACAGTATGCATTATACTTTACATTCAACAGTCCAATAATTAGAGTGCCACGGCAGTCTGTGCCATGTTAGTCATTTTTCAAACTGTCTGATGATGCATGTGATATGTCTAAGTGAGTGCTTGTGTGTCGTGTACCAGTGTACCATTCTACCAAGGATTGCTTCCTCTGCTTTGAGTGCCAGAATAGACTGAACTCCACCTGAAGTCTAAAACAGATATAGATAGCAGGAGATGAATGATTAATTAATACATTAATCGAGACATGCTGTATCTGTAACTAATTGCCTTATACATTTTTGTCATTCACTGAGTTAACTGTATTTTGATAATTTCTAAAAAGTATATAACATACCAACATGGCACTCCTGCAGGCAGAATGGTAACTCAAAATATCAATATAAAACCAACTCAGATAAAACATAAAAACATTTTATTAAGGTGAGTGCTTTCACAGTAAAATACTGCTTCATCAGACAACCCAATTAAACTTGTAAAAAGGCCTGTAGAGTGGATGGTAATTATAAAACACAGCCAAGCTAGTAGGCTTTAAGCTAAAATATCTAAAGCAGTAGAAATAGAAGAAAGAAATGATGCAGACAAAACTACATCTTTGAGTAGGTTGTGGTGGAAATTCAGAAGGCAGATCTGGAGTCAGAGATACTACAATATAATTGTACGGCTTGCACAAATGTATCCTTTTGAATGCTACCACATCATTACCGTAGGCAGACAACAATTTAGTTCCCTGCAAGAAGAGAAGGTGAAATTTTTGCTTCAAGCAAAAGAACAAAACAGATAATCAAAAACATACATTTTATTTATTATTTTACTCCTATTTGTTTCCCAGGATAGTTCCACTAGGCAAATTTTCCATTTTTAGTGAAATCCAGGGAAGAAAAAATCCATACATAAGCAACACATGTCTAAAGATCAGCAATAAAAGACATGAGAAAGTAATATATAAAATATATCCAGCTCTGAATTCCTCCCCACACACAAAACAAATCATAATCAGTACTTAAAACGTTTGCTGCATGAGAAACAATGCTGGAAAGAATGATTCCAAGGAATATTATAATATTTAGAGATAAATTACTGTGTTCAACTGTCTTGTCTATAACAAAAATATTCCTTATAAAATCATCAGAAATCAGAAATTAAACCAAAACATTTGTAAAAAAAATATACAACTATGAAGCAACAGTAACATGTGCCAAAAATATACCCCATAATTATACCAACCTATGTAAACAATTCATTTGTCTGTTAGTCCATTTAAGTATTATCATCATAATTATATAAAAGTAAGATTAATAAGTCAATTTGCAATGTAATAAAGCTGTCTAAAGCTTTAAAACCTTCCCTTTGTCTGTACTAAAAAAGATTTCAAGTATGTTTCAGAATCCCTGGACAGTTAGACAGTTCTAATTTTTTTTGTACAATTTACTCAAGAAATGAGATGGCCCTGATAACTTGCTCAAAATATACTTGTTACTATAACAGTATGTGGTGAGAAGTAACTTCTGTGGTGTAAAGTATTTAAAAATTTAATAGTAAAATATTGGAATAAATATGGCAAGCTTTTTAAATTCAAAATAATTCAAAACAATATGGTTTGGGAAAGCATTTTCAGTTGTACTGGTAACATAATGATATGACTATAGAGAAACGCTTATTTTCTGTGGAAACAAATAAGCTGCTTCTTATGGCAGGCTGTTTGTTCTACGTGTGTGCTAAAGTAAGCTGAACCAACAATAACTACCCTCCTTCAGACGAGAAGTCTAGTGACGCCACAGCTCACTGAACCTGAAAGCCTTTATAATAAATAACTACATAAACACTTTCTACAATCTAGTCAAGTGTATTTCAAAGCAATGAGTTGTTTATCCCTTAACACCTCATAAGGAAGTTCTCAGATCTTTATCTCACTGCTGGGCTGATTGGGCCAGGAAAGTGTGGGTCATGCTCCATAAGGTAGAGGCTAAATAAGGAAAGGAAATATCCTTCATTATAGATAAGAAAGAGTTTTCAAACACATCCTAGATGAAACATAAGCCTTAAACACACTTATAATGAATGCATTGTTTCTTGAATTATAAAATAAGGGTTTTACATAATTTTAGAATCTTTCTTATTTTTACTGTGAAGTCACTAGCTGTTTTCAGCAATGACTAGAATAAGTTAATTTTAATATGAATGCAAAACATATCAACATAAAAGCACTTAAAAATAACAAACCCAAATACAGTGACTAATCTGATTGCTGATTAATAGAAACAAATACATGTACTTGTTCATAAACAGATGTGTATGTAGGAATGGTCTTAAAGCAGTTTCAAAGAAAGAAACACAAAACTTGATGGTAGATCTAGATTGTATAGCTATCTAGTTCTGCCTGTTTTCTCTTACTGTTAGATATGCAAAAGCCTCAACTTAAACAACAGCTTCTTTTTTTCTAAACATACTTTTTACTTATTACTTTTTAAAGCCTTTACTGGTGTATTCAGACCAATAAAGCCGAACCTCACTAGCTGCAGACATTTCATGTTTCACCCTTCTTCTGATTGTTTCAATACAGCATACGTTGATTCTCTGGCTATACTTTGGAAACACAGAGCTAAAATTCAAGCCTGATGTCTATAAACATTGATGTGCATGCAGAATATCCCAAATAACATTTAAACCAGCAGCAAAATGGTTACACAGACACATAGGCAGCGGAACTGTAGTGCGAGGGGGTATGGGTGTGCAGTTTTTGCATTTTGATCTCTTCTGCCTCCTGACTTGCTGTAGGAAAGATTAGATAACATTTTCTGCTTTTGCGGTGAAGCAGCTCCCCACTATTAAAAAAAAAAAAGAATGAGACTTCCATATTTGCAGTTTATTCAATGTAGTGTCCATGTCTGCGGCTGTACAGTTGCTTGTTTTACCTTTCTGGTGCCTTTGTTGAATTCAGGGTGGATACTGTGGATATCTGGTAGGTTCACAATGCTTTACAATTTTGGATTCATTGTCCAGTAAACAAAAGCAGTTTGAAAGTTATGTGAATTCAGTGCAACAGGTTTGCCAGCAGCTCCCTAACAGGTAGGAGCTTTCCGTAATGGGTGCCCGGGCCAGAGTACTTGTGGACCTTCATCAAAATATTAAGATTGCTAAGTAGTTGTAACAATACAGCTTGACTGGGGTTACTTGCCTTTAATTCTGAATGTTAAACAATGGGTTTATTTGTCACATAAAGTATGTGACTAATAAACTTAAAATTTAACATTCAGAATCAAAGGCAAGTGACCTGCTTCCAATCAAGCAGTACTTATTGTTACAACATAGTCTTTGCACAAGAACAAGTAAAAAACCATGGTGGTTTTGGTTTAACACAACTGGAAGGGTAGTTATCAAGTCATCATCTTATCTGTGGCATCCCCTGAAACTTTGCATTAAATCTTTCAGTTTTTAGGCAATGGGCATTTTGAAGTAAGAAGACGTGTATTTTAAATATATAACTGGCACAGTACCTTGTT